>NC_031774.1:29304436-29489834 GCF_001522545.3 Parus major | reverse complement strand
CTGCGGGGGCCGGGGCCGGGCGGCTCCGCGGGCTGGGCGCGGGGACGCCGCGGGACGCCGGAGACTCGGACTTCCAGCCGGCGGCCGGGCCGGAGCGTGTCAGCGGCGGCAAGAGACGGACGGTGAGCGGAGCGTCTGTGCCCGGCGTGCGAGCAACAGGTTCCGGCGCGGAGCCGCGAGTCTCGGCTGGCCGGAGCCTCCCCCGCGGCCACGGCGCCCGCGCAGGCCCCGGGGGTCCGGCCGGGCCGAAGCCGGGCAGGACGGCGGGGTAGAGCCGGGCGCGGCGGCTCTCGGGGCTCGGCGCCGGTCTCCGCACCCCGCACCCCGCTGGCGGTGGCCCGGGCTGTACCCTGGCCGCGGGTCCCGGCCGGGCGGGGCGGCCCCGGCCGTGGCGGCTACAGGTGCCGGCGGCGTTGCCGGGAGCACGGGGGGCCTCCCGAGAGCGGCTCCTGCGGCTTCCCTCCCGCCCTCTCTTGAGGTGCCTCCCGGGAGCTTAGGCCCAGGAGGTGTAAGAAAACCTCCTGCACTTGGCTGTGTGCTCTCTCTGCCTACTTGTAGTGGGCTGTGTACGTGTTTAAACAAGGCGGGGAGAAACTTCAGGCCCCCCTCCCGTCCACTTCTGATGCTCTGGCAGCTCTGTGTTTGAAAATGATTCTTCCGTGAAGTTTTCGCTTCGCATTGGTTTATGAAGCTTTGCGGGGCTAAGTTAAAGCAGGTTGAACATGAGCGACTCACAGTGTATTTTACAGTCAGCAGTAGTTAGCGCACATCCCGGTTGGAGTTTCGGCTCCTTTTTCCGAAAGCTGGAGTGGTAATGCTCTTGCGGTGCTGCTGCTTTCCTAGAGGAGGGATCGAGGCTGTGTGGTGGGAGAGAGAGACGCTACAGCCAGGCAACAAAGAACGCGGTGACTGGGAGCTTGGTGAGACAAACCGCGTGAGAAAATTAAATTAACTTGCATTTGACCTTACTGAGGAATATATATAGCTTCATGGGGATTATTAAAAGGGATAAATATCAGTTAGTGCTGTGAGGGTATTTTCTTTTAAAAATGAAGCCTCTATTGGAATTATTTAGGCATAGACTATATCCATAGCGCACTTAATAGAGCAAAATACTTTCATTTTAAATATATATATTATGATGATATATTGCTGACTGCTGTCAGACTTCTAACGAGTGGCTGATGGTGATCTTCTATGTGTTTGCTGCTTCTGTGTTCAGTTTCATATGCCTTAAAAGGATTTCTCTGGCCTTTTTGAGGATTGAGTATTTTTCATCAATTTGTAAAAAAATAAAGCATCTTTGTATTGTCTTTAGGCATCTGAGTCTGCAAGCTTTTGGTTTTAATCTGTTGTCCAAATTTTCACAGTACATATTATTTTCTTATGATCATATTAGAGCTGTTACTATAAATCCGGATGCCAAACACTTCAGTTTGGCTGAATTATACACATGTAAACTCTTTTCCAACATGGTGTGCTTAAAAAGAAAAAATCCAGTATTTTAGATATTAAAAGGTTAACTAATGGTTAAAATTGTAGACACTTTTAACAAGGTGTCAGAAATATTATGGCATCTTGAAGCGGTGTTGTGGAATGTTACATTTAATTATCATTACTGTTAATAAAGTAATAGAGATTTAAATGTTAGCCCATGACCACTAAACTCTTTCTTAAGGTTTTTTTTTTCAGAGTTTACATTCTTCCAGTGTGTGTCATATTGCCTTGCAATGTGTGGAATAACAATGGATGGTGATTTTTTTCTGTATAGAATTAGCTGATGGTAAAGACTGTAATTTTCCTTATTTATTAAATTTCTTCTCAAAAGTTCTGAACTTAGAAATGTGCCTCAAAATATTTCTTCAGTAGACTGATTTATCTGGCTTAGGAATCTGCAGGAGTTACTTAGGACCTCTGAGGGGTGACAGGCATCTTTCAGTACCACAGCAGGATGTGATATTGACATTAAAAATGCAATGCAGAGTTTGGGATTCATACCAAGAGTTATGGACACAGAAAACTTAATGTAGTCTGAAGCCCATGTGCATCCATTTATTGTCCCTTGTTTATAATAAAATAATTAGATTTGTTATAATAAAATTATTACATTTTTCCTAATACTTCATTTGCTGTTTTAATTACAATCTGCTATACTTAAAAGTTGCAGGCTTTTAAAAAACCTATGGCATTTTTAGATGTAAATTCTATTATGATGTCTCTTCAAAGATTGGATCTTAACATCAGATACTAACAGTTTTAACAATCTGTCTCAACTACTGTTTTTGTTTTCCCAATTTGTGCTTTGAAGTGTATTCCTTTTACAGTGTTGGGCTTTTAGAATGCTGAAGACTAAAATTTCAAGGAGTGCGCTACTTCTTAGATAACAGGATTTGTATTTGCTATGTTTAAAATTTTTAAATGTTTAGCAGCTGACATGTTTAAAGTACTTTATTAGGCACTGTTGCAGAAATGTTCAACATCATGGTATTTTGAAGACTGATTACTGCCTTGGTCATGCATTTGAAAACCTCAAGCGTTTTTGTAAATATTAATTAAATACTGCTCTATTGTCTTCCTTTTATTAATGGGCAAAGAGAGGCATTTGTGTATTTGAAAAGGTTTGGAATATGTCTGTGATAGAAAACTCAGTGGAAACAATTTAAGTGGTGGTTTAAAATCAGGTCTGCTGGCAGAATTGCTTTTCTAGTGTAGTTATCTACCTTGGAGCTTTCTTCAGTATAGCAGTTCTGACAACACAGGTGTTTTATGTACCCATCGTCTTTCCTGCCCTCCCGATACAGCTAGACAAGCTAGACAAAATGTCTTAAGTGTAGCTCAGGCTAAAGTATGAAGCAGAAGAAAGATAAAATAACTAATTAAGTTTATATCTCAGACTATTTTGGAGTATCCTTTTGGGATTTGTTCTTTTTTTTTAACGGGTCTGTTTATAACTTATGGTAAAGACTTATTTTATAATGCTGGGGTGTATAATTGCACACTAACACATAGCTGTGTGGGAAGAAAAAAATGCTGTAACTCTCAAAGCTTGCATCAGTTAAATTAGAAAGCAAATAGAGGCTCCATCAGTAATGTGCACTTCAAAAAGGAATGCCCCAATTCCATGAAGAAAGACCTAATCTTGCACACTTCTCTTTTGGCAGAAAAAGGATGTGATGTTGCATTTCTTTGAAGATACGGAAATGGTTTAAGTACCTACCCAGTATATCAAGATTTGGGTTCAAATCTTTTTGCTCTTTAGGGGAGCTACCAGTTCCCAAAAGGAAAGTCTTAACTGCCTGACCAGTGGGTGTTTTGGTTTCATTCTTGAGGAGTAAGAGTCACTTGGGAAGGGAGTGAATGCATAGCCCAGGGACTGGCTTAGTCAATTACGAAACAATTACATGGATTGAGGTCTCCTTCCCTTCTTACAGAAAAAGTATTGGAAAAGTAAAGGAAAGGGTTTTTTCTTGGAGATGTTTTGGTTTTTTTTCCCCCTACCAGGGTGTAAAATTTTGAAGACTTAAATCTCTGATCTTTATTCTTATCTGACTCAGCCAGTTCCTACTCAGGTTGAATATTAGGTACTTGAACAGTACCTGTAACATGTCCTTTTCATTTTAGAACAGGTCTTGGTTGTTTATCTGTGGGTTGTGGAGTCTAGTAGTAGGTGGCATGGCATTTAGGTTCCCTTGTGGATCTAATTCTGCTTTCTTCTAAGACACCAAATAATTAGATACAGAAATGTAATTGTTTCAGCATACCTGTGGTTATTATCTGTTATAATAGGTCTGGTCTGTGCCTTGTGTTTCCTTAAAAAATTTGCCTGTTGCATCATGTATCTGTTCTGGTTGACCATCATTTTTTTCTAAAGAAAAAATAATTAACAAGAAATTGCTAATAGGTTTTGATTGAACATTTTTAATACTTGATTTTGTCTCTAGTGTTGTATTTTTAAAATTTCAATTCTATGGTTAGAGAAAAGACTATTGATATGTGTGACAATACAGCTCATGGTCTTTAGTGTCTGAATTTGCTATGATTTATCAGTGTAGATGCCTCATGTCCTGCAGAGGTCTAACAAAAGAGTGGATGTTAAATATAAATTCTGGGAAAATATAGCTTTTCTTAAGAAATAGAAGATAGAAACCAAACCATAATTTTCATTCTTGTATCAGGGCACAACTTCTGGGGAAACTATTTTAGGTTATGCTTGGTTATTTGGCTGTAACAGATAATTCAGAAGACTCTAAATGTGAGAGTTTTTTTGGTGAAAAGCAGTTCAAACCCAGGAATGATTCCTGGCAAGGATATATTAAAAGTGATAGGACAGTTAAGTGGTCCTTTAAAAAAGGTATTTGGAACACTCAAGTGTGGTAGTAGTATATTAGCATCTAAATCAGCCTGTGTACATACATCAACTGAATAGTCAGTGTGAATTGGCATTGTTTGAAGTTGTTCAGTAGTTTGTTCAAGCTCTCTAGAAAGCTGAACTCGGTAAAACCATAAACCTTTGATAACGATGTGCCAGTACAACCTCAGCATCTGCTCTTTGACCTGGTGATGGTGCTGGGAGGTGGCTGGTATGCATTCCGAGTCTGTTTCCAAGGATAAGTGTATATTTTTAAAGTCAGGAAGGAGAAGCTGGAAGAGTGTTCATTTAGGTACCAGTAGTGTTGAGTGGAATTCAGAGTATAAATGTGTGAGCTCAAAGGAGGACAATGTATGCTAGTGCCCGAAAGAGTAATTTCTCATTTTAACAGTATATTGTGAAGAATATGTGAGCTGCTAGCTGTGTGATGTCATGGGAGTGACCTGTGTTTAATGAAATGTATATTAAAGAGGAATGAAACTTTGAAGATTTTATTTGAAGGTGGATAAAATATAATGGGTGTGATGTCATGGTAAAAGCACTATTGAGAGAAATTACTTGGCTTGTGAGGTTTTCTGGAGCCAAATTTTGGTTTGGGTGGCAGAGAGAGATTGTCAGGGTCAGCTCTCACCTGAATATTCAAGTGTAAACCCAAGTGTTTTCTTAACTGAGGTGATCTTTACAGTTAAGGTCAGTGAAGGTGGTATGCTTTGGTAATGCCTTCACTGTTAATCACTTATTTAGAAACTGGTTTTTAGTGTGGCAGAGGAGAAAACCACGGAGGGAAGCAAGTTTGTCTGCATGGTGTTTGTGGGACTGAGTTAAATTCTTTAGTATCACAGTTACCATGGCAACTTTTTCTTAAGAATATGATGTCTTTGTGTATAAAGCTAAGGCCTCACCTTAGTATCAGATCATGCAATGCTCCTGCAATGTTGTGGTTGAGAGCTTGTGATCACCCTTGTTTGTCTTGTTTTATCGAATTGCCATTTACTTGCCAGCTACTGTTAATAAAACTTAAGTGAGATTAATTATAGGTTAATTCAGTGTACCTTGGCTAAGATAATTAAAGTTGCTTTTATAGAAAAACTGTGTTACAGATAACTGCACTGTGCTTTGTAGAAAACTGCAAGCCTTGTACTGGCTAAGAGAGCATGTTGCTAATTCCTCTGGTATGTCTTAGTTTCTAAATGTTCTCTCGTCTCTAAAAACAAAATTCAAGCCTTTGGGTCAAGCATCAAGATTTGAAGCAGGTGAGGGTTTGGATTGCATAGGTTTGTATCACATTGATTGTACATCTTACAAATGTATATCACTGTTTTCAGAGAACAAATCTCTTCTTCCCGATGTCTGAAAGGCTGTCTGATGTCAGCAGAGAAACTTAGTCCTCTCTTACTGGGACAGTGTAGCATTAGTGGACATCACGTGTTTTCACACGAATCAGTTCCTGTAGGATCAAGAGGTGATGGAATAGCTTAGTGCCACTATGCAATGACATTTACATTTTGTTTGAATGGTTTTAAAAGTCCTCAAATGCCGGAGAGAAGGAAATTGATTTAAAATGGAAATGGCTGTATGTATTTAAAGGTGGTGATTGTTGTTGTACAAGAGTTAAAACCAACATAAAACAAGCTCTTACAATTTAATTTTGTTTCAGTAATCAAGATATATTCTAAATTAGTAACCTAATTACTTACAGGAAGGAATTAGCACAGTGTATTAGTGTAAAGTGAGGTAAAAGCTGATCAGCTCAACATTGTCCTCCTGGGCTGACTGACTAAAATGACTTGTGAGCCCCACAGCATTGGTTTTGTTTTTTGACAAGTGGAATAGTCTGTTTCACATATTTATATTTTTAAGAGTATAAACAGCACTGAAAATCCATTTGAGCCTAAGTTACTGTTAGATTTGTAGACTCTTTCAATGGAATTATCAATTGAATAATTTCCTGTTCAGACAATATTAACTTAGGGTGTGTTGTGATCTTCTCTCAAGATTTTAACTATTTTTAACGATTTTCAATGATTATTTTTAACAATTTTAACTATTGTCATCAACCACCTTCTGGTGAAATGTGTTTCTTCAAGCTGATATAATGAAGGCTAGCTAGAACTCTGAAGAAGCAAGTTACTTGACTTCAGTGGAAAGAGGAGAGTGGCAATTTGAGGATTCTGCAGTCAGGTAGACACTTCTCTGCTTTTCAATCTACTTAGATTTCTTCTTTCATTAGCTCATCAAGCAAGTTGTAAATAGTAAGGACTGAAAGTATATCCCAGTAAAAGCTGGGAATTGAAAAAGTAAATGTCACTCGTACTTCCTCCCAAAAGAAAAAATACTGAGGATGACTTTAAGATAGCAGGCAAAAGGTATTCAGCTAAAGTCTGGTTATTTTTGCATATTTTGTAGGTCATTCATTTTGTTAGGCTTTTGTTAATTTTGAAGTAAGGAGAAGTCAAAACGAAGTGCAATGCAGAGCTATTTTTTTCTCAACTGAAAAAAAAAAACCACCCAGCATCTAACAATATATTTTGAAGCGGCCATGAAGAGCTGGTTTTGGCTTATTAGCTTATGAAGTAATTTTTAGGTTAAATGTTATTTTTTTGTGTCTATTTTATTTAATCTAGTACATTTATTGCTATTAGGGATTAGTTTTAGGATCAATCTTGAAGAGTCATGGTATATTGTTTTTCTGTAGATCTTTCCTGATTTAATGTGGACTTGTATTTCTGACCATGCTTTTTTGGCCCTTTGTTCGTCTTGAATTCTTTCCTCCTGCAGACCTTCAAACATGAGTCTGTCCATTTATTCTGTCTGAATAGGGAAGATGGGAAAAGCTGTGTGTTGGATCACATCACTTCTCTCTTTTGTGAGGAAGGACAAGTGACATTTACTTTGTCAATTCCTACCTTTCCTTGGGATGCACTTACTGAAATTTGTCCTATAAAAATGTGGTAGGTTATCTCAGCTAGATGCTATGCTGTACTGGGCTACAAGGTTGTAAAGAGCAGCTTTTTTTGAAGTTTGGTTTCAAAAAGGAGGGGACTGAAGAGCTGGAATAACTCAATAATATTAACAAAACAATACTCCAACAATATAATAACGGCATAACTGTGGACTCCTTTCTACTAAAATGTCATTTATGATTCTGTGTTGATCACTCAGTTTTGATCAGTAGTAGGGCTCTCTGTTATAAATTCATCTCTATGATGCTGCACTTGGAATTTGTATGATGTACTTGTTTGAGGAAGCAGTTTTAGAAGTTAAATACCTCAATTAAAGTTGAGATGGGATGATCTGCAGAAATTAAGTTAGGTCTGCTTATGATATACTTTATGAAGCCTTCTGTAGTAAGAAAGTATTAAATATTTGCATATATGTTTTTTAAAAATTAACTTGAGTTGAACACTTGAGTTTATATATACTTTATCCCCTAAGTCAGTTTTTGACCTCTGTCGATGAGAACTTCGTACAGTTTCTCCTTATGTCAATATTTTTGAACCCTTTTCTATACAAATATTTAATGAATGCAGCTGCATACCTAAATGGTTGGGTAGTAAATGTAGGCTGGTTTGTGTTCCCTCTTAAGTGCATACTCTTGTCAAGTCTTAGAAAGATATTTAATGCTGTTCATTTGATACTATGTGTGTTAGTTGGGACTTCCTGTGATAATTAAATGCCATACAAATCTTCCATTCTTGATTTCTTAAAGCTAATTTGAAATTGAATATTCAGCCTTTAAAGTACTTAACATGATTAATCAGTGCCTGTTAAACTTAATTGCAAATTATTTAACAGTTCACACTATGCTTCTGACACTTTCTGGTTTGATTGTGGTTTTTATTCTTGGATGGATTTGTGATGATTGGCACAGCCAATTCCTTCTGCTTTAGAAGAAATTTGGATTGCAGCTACAGCGCTGGGAAATCTTAGATTTTATGATGTCAGTTTTTTACCTTTTCCCGCTCAGCTCCTCTGCTCTAGTTCATTTGCAGAAATTGCCTGTTCCTCAGTCCTTATGGCTCATGGTGTGCTATCTGAACCAGCCTGTAATCCCAATCTTAGCAATGAAGTTCCTGAGGTGGCAGCACCTGTTCCTCCTGACAATTCTACTTTTGGGTTCAGTGACTTCTGATGGGAGCAATCTACAGCTGAGGATAGTAACTTAATCTGCTACAACAAGATTTGCTAGAGCTTTTCTATCAGCATCTTTAATTTAAGCTCGCTGTTCTTGTAGTTCAGCCTCATATGAAGACTTTTTTTCTCTTTATTTGGAAAAGAAAAAAAAAACTTAGGGAGAAATAGTAATTGACCTTATTTATGATCTCTTCACAGCAAATTCCATGTAGAACTTGTGACTTCTACTTTGAGAAATCCCTAAGTAGCATATTATTGCTGACCATTACACCATTTCAGGTATCACAGATTGATACATTGTTATTTTTAGTATATTCATACGTATCCATAGGTATATTTTTGAACATTTTTGTTTAGCAGGTGAAACATGCAGAAATGCACTGCATCAGTTTAGTATACAGAACCACAGGTTCTACAGATCCAAAAGCCAGATAGAGACAGTGGTAAAAAGTGTAAGACCTGTTACTCTTAAGACTGGAATGTTGTGCATGGGAGCTGTGGGAATGGGTGCTCTAAAGCTTAGAGTAGTAAGAAAGTGTTAAAAGCGTGTTTATGGGTTTAGCTTGCTAAAACTTTTAAGTTCTCTAATAAATGCCCCTTGTTTGTTTTCAGAATTCCAGAACTGGCCTTGAAAGAGTATAGGTGCATACTTAGAATGATTTGAGTTAGTGGAGCATGAAGGTATTCATAAATCTCACTGACCTCAAATAATAGATTCTGATTTCAGTACTAATTTGTAACATGATTTTTTTTTTTCTCTAACTCAACATATTTTTAATCTGTAAATGATAAATAAATATATGGAAATATCTATTTCTTTTCATAAATTTAGAATTAATCAAGAACAAAAAGGTTGTGAATGCCAATATGTCGGAAGTTCTCTAGGTAAATCTGACTAAAGAGTTTTTTAATATAAAATGTGAGCTGGCTTCAGGTAGAAAATACATCTCAGACAAGTATCTTCCAGCAAATTGGTCAATTGGAAAAAAGGCATGTGAAGCTTTTGGTTCAAGTTTCAAAATGCCTGGAAGTGATGGACCACCTGTGGGATACCTAAAACTTGCCAAACCATGGGATACCTAAACTTTTCTATTTTTGCTTTATTATTTCTGCTTTTCAAAAATAAATTTTGTTGTGGCAGGCATCGCAGCCTTGAACAGTAGTAGTGCTTGAACAAAGTTCTCTGCCTGCATTGCTGAGATGATTTGCAGTTTCTGGGGACCAAAGAACTTCAACTACACTCAAATATTTAAATTAAGTGGGATGTTATTAATAGAATGCCTCTGGTAAGCAGATATGTCATAAGGACAGAATCATTGATTTTATTTCAAATGTTGTAAGTTTCTTCAGCTTCGAAGCAAAAATCACAGACTTGACTTGAAAAAAATTGAACTCATTATTGTAAATACTGGGTTTCCTGTCTAAGTAGTCTGTTGTTTTCACTGATAATCATCAATGGCTGCTGCATTGATTGTTGTGAAATTTTCAAATGGATTTGTAGCCTAACCTAAACTGTGTAAGCAGATGAAGTGATAAACCAGAATTAATTAGTAACAGGTAATGTACATCCCAAAATTAGTTCCTGTTTCCTTAGTAGCAGATGGTAAAACGTAACAATAAAGTGTAGAAATGTCATCAAGACTCTCTGAAAATCAGAATATACCTGCTCTGATTTGCCTCACTTACACTGTTCGTAGATTTAGCACTGGGGATTAAAGCCAGTGACCAGAATTGCTAGTTGGTTGTTCCCAGCAATCATTGATTCTGATATATCATAGATTAAAGCTGATTTGGAAGGGACCCACAGGGACTGTGGAGTCCAGCTCCTGGTCCTGTGCAGGTCTCCCCAAGAGTCACACCATGTGTCAAGAGCATTCTCCAAATGCTTCTTGAACTCTGTCATGTTTACTGCTGTGACCACTTCCCAGGGGAGCCTATTCCAGTGCTTCACCTTTGGGGTGAAGAACCTTTTCCTAATATTCAAACTAAACCTCCCCTGACACAGCTTCATGCCATTCCCTTGGGTTCTTCACTGGTGACCAGAGAAGGGATCAGTACCTGCCCTTCGGATTAATTGCCATGTGAACAGTGTTGTAGCCCTTGTTCAGGAGGTCAGTATTTTTCTGATGTTACTTGAAAAAGTGGCTATTGCTCTGTATGCTCTGATTGATTCCAGACAGAATGGTCTGGTCACCATAGCATTCCTGTCTTTTTCAGAAAAAGTATCTGGGTGGTTTTGGTCTGTTGGGTACTCCCACCTCTGAAAAATTCTCAGTACTAAATGCTTCCATAGGGCAAGAACCTGTGTTCTTACTGTGCAAGACTATAAAGGGTAATCTTACAACCTTGCTTTTGTTTCCTAGTATCACACAAAGTGCATGTAACAAGTGCTCAGAAGGGGTGCTGAAGAATAAAGTAATATGCAGAGCTGTTAGTGAAAAACCTCTGTGAGGTTTGTTAGGACATTGTTAGGACAATACGAGAGGAGCTGCTTTCAATAAGGGACTGGTGCTGTTCACAGTGTATCTGGTGGGTTAAAGGTTGGGCTAACCTATTGGACTTCGTAGAAAACTAATACTGCCTCACATTTTTGCTAACCTCTCATGAGCTCTGAACTACAAAGATTTGCTTTTGTACTAATGACAGATGGAAAATACAAAACTATCTACTGTTACTTCTGGCACTATGAAAAAGTATTTCCCAAACTGATTTTACTTGCCTTATATGTCATTATATATATATGTTTATGGTATTTCAGATCTCAGTTAAAATTCTCTGCTAAAAGTATTTTCAGTCTACCAGACTTTGCCTGAAAGACCATATTCAGTGCTTCATAATTAGACTCTTTGGTGTCTGTAGAAACAACAGTTGCATGTTCTAGTGAACAAAGGAATTCAGGGTTAATGCCCAGACAAAACCTGTCACCTGGCCAGGGCCCTGCAGAGCCATACTGCCCAATGCATTGGAATGCCAGGGAGGCGGCAATCCTTTTTCTGAGAGCCCTCTTCTCTTTAATTGTGATTAAAATGCAGGTGCCTGAGCTAATAAGTTGTCAAGAACTTGGAGAGCCTAGTTAGCACAGCAGAGACAGAAATTAAATTTATCATGGTTTATTAATTTTAGGCCATTGCTGTTTGTGCTGGACCCAAGAACTTCACCATTTCATTCATTCATTTGATTTTAGTCCTCTAAGCTTGTATCTGCAGGCTTTGGTGTTATGCAGAGTTTCCCAGTTTCTTACTGCTTAATGGAAATATTGATAAAATATTTCTATTGCAAATGTAAAATGGTTTGGGTTTTTTAAAGGCATTATACTGAGTGGTCCTTTGAAAATTGTGCTAAAAGACTGTTTTTAATTGACCTGTGGTCATGGCAGTCCTCTTCATTATACTCTCGGCTCTGTGGTGAAAAGAATTTACTGAGTTCCTGACATGCCTCCCCTTGACCTGGGGGATGAAGGGAGCCAGCAGCATTGCCCTCATAATACTATTTAGCTACTATAGTTGTGTGATAGCTTGACTTAAATTATATTCTTGTATCTTCATGTCTTTTCCAGTTCATGCAACTATTTGGTTCATATTGTGCACTGCCCTTAAAATCTTAATGATTTTTGTAAGCAAACCACTTTTTTGCTCTTTTGTCAAATAGCCTTTTAATTAAAAATGCATGACTTAACTCCTGTAGGTGGTTCCTTATCTGTACATCTGTTCGTGTATTTTTTTTGTTTAATGTGTAAATCATGTCGTGTCTGTCTAATTTACACCAATGGTCTTTAGACCTTACTGATTCTTTTAAGCAGATGAGCAAAACCTATTCTGGGTGAATGGTCTACTCTACAAGAGTTTGAAACAATTTGGCTCTGAAAAAATCAGTAACTCATAAAAATTGCAGTCATTTTGGTAATGAAGAGAGACCACTGTTTTATATACAGACAATTTCAGAGCTTTTTGCTACTCAGAATGGTAGGTATCTTTCTCTTTGGTTTGTTTTCTGCCACTTTATTCTGGTGAGCTGGCTTTTGGAGAGCTCTAGTCATGCCAAAGCCAATAAGTGACAATAAGTGGTAAAGTGCATTGTGATATAAGGTAGAGGATGTCTCCATCTTGCAGAATCATATCTTAAGTTCAAGTGGGAAAACTGTTAGAGGAAAACAGAGGATGTAAACTGATTGCTCTAAAACATGGATATACCCACTTGATGAGGGATGGGTGGGGTGTATTGCTGCACCTTGAAGTTTTTCAGCTGTGCTGCTCCAGTGCATTGTGAGAATTTACTGCTGTGAAGTCTTGAAAAAAGTATGTTTAGGAAACCGTAGTCTTCTTAGTTGATCAAAGCTCTTCAAATTGCTAGACAAGAGAAGGACCAAATATTTGCAAACTTTAGTGTGACAAATGTACATACATGTAGCAACTAGAGTACTTGCAGCCTGTCAGATGCCATGGCTGGGGTCAGGATAAACCTGCCTGTCTCAGGATAACTGCAGTTTGGGCCTAAGAGTGTTCTGTGGTTATGGCTCTGGTGCTTCACAGTGATATTTGGTGTTTTGTCTTCTAATGTGCTGCATTTTCCTTTTGCTAACAAGGTAGATACACCACACTGGGTATAATTTCTACATACATAACTCTTTCAGTTTACTTTTCATCACATTTCATATATCAGAAAAGATGTTTGCTTGCTTTCTACTCCCCTGTCATAGAGAAAAAACATAGTTTATCTCTTCTGGTGGACCATAACTTTCACTCTTTACTGTTACCATATGGATGACCTCTTTGATCTGAAAAACTTTGTGTAAAGACAGTGGCAGCTTCCCAAGCAGTATACAGAAATGCTGATACTGGCCCTGAGCCCCATATCCAGTTAGTGTTCTTGCTGTCTGTTGTGTCATCTTAGCCTTGCCCTTGGACCCTGGATTCTGCTTTTTATACAGGCAGGGAATTTAAGAGTACTTCAAATTTGCTGTTGTTTTAATAATTGTTTGAATGGATAATTACTCTGGTTTCTCAAGAATGGGCTTCTCCTTATATTATTTAGCTCTAGGCTTTCCCCTTTTTTTCCTCCCAATTTTCATCCTCTGCATTTTCATTCCTTTCCTCTATTTTTTCTCAGGATAAAACAATATGGGTCCTCTTTAGCATTTATATTCTGTGCAGCTTCTGGTAGTAGTCTGGAGCAGCAATTGATGCCTTGACACTTGGTTTTCCAATAGGGCAAGGCTGACAATTTTGTGTCAAAAGTGCTGAGAATATTTCAAGCTGTCCTGACTGTTATTGATGGTGAATGCCATCATTTATGGCATGTTTTAGTAATCAGTCTTTCTCAGGCTGATTTCATAAATGTAACACTGTTTTCCAGCATGTTTCAGTAGCATAGTGCTAAGTGCAGTTTTGTACCTTGACTAGTGTTAGGTTGCTGATTTGTCTCCATCTCCAGAGGAAGTCACCTGTCTCTATGGTCTCAGCATGAAGGCAGCATCCAGGATTGTTATTTTGCTGAACAGTTTACATATTAATACTTTGACTCAAAAGCTGACGTTTTTACAATTATGTAAGCATGAGTTTAAGAAAGAAGTACCTTATGCCCAGAATGTTACAGTTCTTTTAATTCAAAGTATTAGTATCATAAAACAGTTAAAGACTAATTTACTGAAGACTTCATTCTTTAACCCAGAGATGAACTGACAGATATGTTACTAACACTCTCACATAAGCTTAATTAGGGAAATTTGGCTCTAGAGTTTTGAATTTAATAGTAGTTTGTGTTCAGTTGGATGGCATTGGTGTTCTTATGAAGCTTCAATTTTCTAATATGTGTGTTCCAAAGGAGTCTATGCTCTGGTGGTTCTGGAATGCTTAATGAAGACACTCTTACTTCAAGTGGCTATAAATGAGTTTACAGTCTATGTCTTTGGGATTATTTTGGGACACTGAGTTCTTTCTGATTCAGAAATGCCTGATGGCCAAGTTATAACTATTGGGGTAATAAAATGTGATGTTTTATGTAGAGAGATTTATCAGGTATGTTGGTGTAGAGCATGTATATGTGTTTGCATCACTGGTATGTATAACTTGTACAAACTTAATCTTTAGGTATTTGTTTAAGGGGTTGGGTGTGTGATAGATTCTTCGAGATATTGCTCAATAACTTTTGAATGTATTCTTAATATTTACTGCCCTTTTGTATAATACATATAATTTATTGGGTGGTGAAATGCAAAAACATCCTTCATTCATCAGTTGAAAGCATTCTTAACTCTCTTCCCATTTTCCTTTTAAAACTATCTCAATTGCTGAGATCTGACATTAGCACCAGGTGGAAATCTTGAGAAGTTTCCTTATCTTGCACCCATTTAACTTCAGTTAAAAGTGGTGTCCTAATAACTTACCTCTCTTCTACTTGTCTGTTGAGAAACTTGTTTCAGGTGACAAAGTAAAAATTCATGAAAGATAAAGTGAGGACAAATCAGTGAACTTTGAACTTGCACATAAAACTAAGACGACTGACTGTCTGATGGTTTGTGATTTCCATTTTCTCTTGCTGTTAACATTTTCTTTACTTCAGTGGGTTGTAGTAGGTAATATGAGTTTATGGAACCAGTTTTAGCTGTCAAGACACTTTTGAACATTCTAACAATGTGGCAAAATGTATGTTTGGTTTTGGGGTGTTGATTTGTTGTTTTTGGTTTTTTAATAAGTAATTGTATATGTTATTATATATAATATATATGTTATTATAAGCAAGTGTAAAGTACAGGTTAACATACATTTCACTGGCAGAGAATATTAAAGAAGACTGAGAATTTTTTTTTTTAGTGAAAAACAAATTTCATTATTCAGCTTTCAATTTACAAATTAGCTGAGGAAAATGGCTTTAAAGATGCTACTGAAGAAGGGAAACGTTTTAAACAAAGTTTATAACACTACTGTTTGAGGAGTCATCTTCAGTGTGATTAGTGATTAGTGTAAGAATTGAGAAGTACTTCCTTACGTTCAAATGATGTGTTGGAAGTTCATTGCACTAAAAGATTAACTCTGTGATCTTAGACAAAGAAAGGTTTCTGCTAATTGCACTTTCCTAAGTAACTGAATTTTTTTAAATTGTTTTTTGAATTTGTTGAGTTTTTGTTCTTTAACATGATTTGAGAGTTCTGAGGAGGGGGACTTACGTCACTTAGCTTGCCAATGTTTTTCTCTGGCTTCCACAGTCATGTTTAATATCTTAGTTCAACAGCTCAAGTGATAACAGTTTTCTGGACAGGATTATTGCACCATTACATTCTAAAAAAGTTTGCCTGCCTTCATGTAGAAAGGAGCCTTACATTCCTGTGAGTTTATCACAAATTTCTAATGTTTTTTTAATAAAAAAACCATGTGCTTTAATGAAGTTTGAGAAACTGAATGGTGTCTTTGATTTAGGAAGAGTTGAACTTTCTCTTTAGGAGAAGAGTTGAACCCTTTAACGAGCTGTAGTGTTGGATGTTTCTGTGAGAAAGCTCTGCAGTCACAATTAGGTACTTGAATTCACTTTGCAGAAGTGAGTTTGTTCCTGTCAGGATTTTATTTTGGTTTGTGTAACAGATTGCTAACATTAGGCCCAAGAGTCCACTTATATTTAATAGGAAAGAAAGAGAATGTTTTTATAAGATACAGAGAGTCTCTTAATGTTATGTCTTTATAGCCTTGTGAAGTTTTCTCATGCATTTTTATTATGAACTCTAGTAATGTAGGTTATTTACAGAACATTTGATTTTCATATCCTGTAGTGAAATTTTGGTAGTACTTCACATGAAATATTTTTCTGTGCCTTTTCAATGTGGCCTGACTTTTAAGTTTCTTCATGGTATAGGTTTGTACAGCAGGTATCCCTTATAGTGTGACCCAGGAATCAGCATGAGTTCTTTGGTCATGTTTGGCATTGCTGCTGCAAGTTTAAAAGATCATTGTGATAAATACTGGGAAAGGTGATGTGTAATTTTTGTCCATTCCCAAGTGGTTACCCATATATTAATTTTGTTGTATGCCTGAGGTAGTACTTTAGTTTGTATTTAGTGTGTTTGAGCAGTAGGTGCACTGTTTAATCAGTAGGTGGTCTGTTTAATGCCTTCTGCTGCAGAAAATTAAGATCTAGCTCTGTTATTGCTGTCCTTGATAAAAAGAGGGGAAAAATAAGCTCTTGCTTCTGAGTTGTGGATTATACTATTTACACAAAGATAATAGAGAATACTAGTTGAATATCTTCAAGTAATGAATGTGTAGAGATGTTCAGGTACTGAACTCAACAGTGTTAAATACAGTGTGAAACGCTAGGGTGACTAATTTATCATTTTTGTTTTGTAGGAAATAGGCTCAAACATAAATGCAAATTTTGTGGTGCTTTACACCCACAGTGTTAGAGTATGCTTTTTAAAAGAAACCAATACTTCCCTTTTAACTGCCCTGTTTACATCTTCAGGAAGTTATGCAAATGGTTGTAGGTGTGTGGCTGCTTTTCTGTGGTGGTTTTTTTTTTTTTGTAGATTTTGTTTGGGTTGTTAAGGAGGAAAAGAATCAGTAGGTGTAGGAGACTTTTTGCGGGAGGGGAGGAGAACTCGCAGAATATGGTTCCATAAGATGCTGTCCTGTTTGGACTTGTCTCCCTGCTTCCAGAGCTAGGAGTTTGTACTTGTTCTTAGCTCTTTACCTCCCTGGTCTCAACACATTTGCTCCTAACCCTTATGCCAGTCTTGTCACCTTTCAGATTATTGTGATCTGTTCTGGTATGCCATTTTGACCAAAACTAACCAAACAAAAGGATTTTGTGACATTGTGTAATCTTGTTGAATCTTGGTGACAGACTTGACAAGCTTTAAAACTGTCAGAGAAGGTAATGGCTGTACAACCCAAAAGTGGAGAACATAAGGGAGCAATCAAGAGCAAGGGTAATGAGACTGCAGGTCTTTGGCAGCAGCAAACTAGCACAGCTTAACAGTCCAAGGAATCATACTGACAGTCTCTTTTTTGGTTCTTGTCATAAATTCATGAACTACAGATTTTGTTTGGAAGGCTGCAAAAGTAGGGCACACTTGAAAGCCTAGTCAGCTTTGTTCAGTTCTAGCAGTTGGCAGAGTTAGTTATGTGCAAACATACGAATTATGTGAGTTCGCCGACAAAATTACTGAAATGTTTGCAAATATTAAGTAATGTGACTGACACAGTGTAAAGAAACTACAGCACTGCAAATTCTCAACAGTTTTTTCAGCCTGCAGAATTTTGAGTTTTGACTTTGCCATTCGTCTTCTCAGGACTGTGAAGCATCCCAGCAGATTTAATGGACAAGAATTTGGTTAAGCATAATCCTGTGCAAACTTCAACTGGAACCCATTGGTTCTTCGGAGGATACATTTGCAATTGGTATCCATTGCACCTGTCCTGGCTGAGGAGAGTTCCTTTCTTCCTTAGTAGCGAGGGGTTCTGTCATTTGTGTCTAGCAGGGCATCTCATCATAGTAGTAATAGTGTAATGGCTAAAAGAATTTGTACACACTGCTGTGGCTGGTATGCCATGTTTACAGTTCCCTCCAGAAAAATTAACTGCAGGTTATGCTAATTAGACAAAACCTTAAACCCATGAAGAGAAAATACTTCTGAAGGAAAACTTTGAAATTTATGCAGCAGTTTTTTAGTGATTTGCTCAGTGAAACAGTCACCAGCATCTCAGATGGGTTTAGGAATGAAAATCTTGTGACATCAGAGAGCTGACTAGCTAATATAGTTTGTGCAGAGTGTTTTTTCTATAAATAATCAGAGAAGAACTCAAATGAAATGTGGCTGTTCTGAGTTTGTGGTATGTGATTTTGAATCCTGTGGAGAGATCACTTTTATAGTTTTGTAATTGATATTCTGTTTTTCAGAATAGAAAAGACTTTTAGAAGTCTCAACATATTTTTGTGGTCAGAAAAAAGTCAGAAGATCCTTATCCCCTTCACCCCCACATACCTATGAGTAACATGGTGACACAGCTAATCAGGTTATATCATTTGGGATAATTTAAAAAAAGCTTTTAAAATCATCCCTGGCACACATTCAGTTAATCTTGCAAAATAGAGTTGAAAAGAGAGCCTGAGGAGGATGGCCACATGAAAGGAGCTAGCACATGTATCTTTGTTACATAATGTTGGAATATTTTGCTTTTTTGGACTTGCAAAGCCTATATCTCAATCCTATAAAATTAGGAGACAGTCTTGGTCCTGGTATAATCTGTGAAGACTGTTGAATTAGGTCGCTAACATTTTGGCATTTTTGGATGAAAGGTGTTGATGAATAGCTGTATTTCCATTTTCTTTAGGTGATGTTTCTAAATTGAATGCAGCGAGTATTGGAGCATTAAAATAAGTAAAGAAGTTAGTCTTTTTTTAGAGTATTGTAAATATGGCTGAAGAATAACTTGCTATGGAGTACTAAACTAATGCCATTTTGTGTGAATTTAAATGTCAGGCAAGATGTAAATTGTGAAATATTGTAACTTCAGATTAATTTGGGATCAGTTAATTTAGCCTTGGTACGGTCACCTCGTTGAAATGACTGTGTTGTATACATACCAGTACACATGAAAGTTTCCTATTACTACTATGTTTTACATAGTGAAACAGTAGCAAGCACTGACATTATAAGTGACATGCTAAAAAATATGGGGGTTAAAATGAGACCAGAATGCAAGAGCCTGAGCTAGCAAGGCCACAGGATCAAGGGGGGTTGGAGGAACCTTACTAGAGAACTAAAATAGCAGCAGTGTTTTTAATTTCACAGGGAATATAACCACAGTTTAAAGTGAGGAGAGGCATATTTACTTTCAAGACAATAAAAGCTGAAGTCTTAACCCAGTGAATGGGTGATAAGAAATTACTGTCTTGTTATCATGCTTCTGGCTGTCCTGTGAGATCTGTTAACAATCCCTGGAATTCTAGGAATTTCTTCATTTGTTACGCTTGAAGGTTTCTAAACATTTTTAAAACTGCTAATTTCAGGTAACTCCTTTTTTCTCATACTGTTATGTCATATTTTCAATGCAGCTTGTAGGCATCTATGTTATCCACTCATATCTATATATAAAGAATTGTTTTTTTTCACAGGGATTATTGGTGCTAAAGACTTGATTAGAATTGAGTATTCAAATGTATGCATAGTTGTAGCCTATTAATGTAAGCCATGGTGGGATGCTAGGGTGGGATGTCAGTGTGCTTTTTTGGGGTGATGTAGGTGTCAGACCGTTTAACGAGCTGTAGTGTTGGATGTTTCTGTGAACTCTCCTTTGAAACAGCTTTGGGGTTTTTTTCAGGTTTTCATTAATTGCTGCAGAGACTGCCCTCTGCTGTGCTCCTCACCACACTTTAGGGCTTGTCAGCATAACTATGTTGAAGCTTTATCAAGGATACAAAACACGAACAGAAGCTAGAACCTAAACACTACATTACGGAAATGTAAAATATACTTAACTGACCCAGCAAGTTTTTAAACTTTTTGTTTAGCTGTGACTTTTAGCAATAAGCTTCTTGAAATTGGTTCTAGTTTGTTTCTGTTGTCATTCCCTCTCACCCCAGCTGAAACTTTATTCTCTTCCCTGTCCATTTTTCATTTGATCTAAAAAGCAGAAATTAATGATGTGTAAGTGGTGGTGTATATTTAAAACAAAGGGAATTGTGGTATATGTTTGTTCTTAGTGTTTTCAACAATTGTTTCAAATCTCAGTCAATTTAGGAAGCACTTTGATTGTGTAACTGAAAAGGAAAAGGTGTTGATAAATGTAGTAGAAATATTTGTTACAACTAGAGAAAGCTTCATGTGGAATGATTCTGTGCTATCATGTGACTGGTTTGACCTGTGCTATCAATTTTAGCTGATTAAAGGAGCTCGCTGCTGCTATACTAACCAAGGAAGGCTGCTGCCAATAGAACATGTAGCATTTGTCTTTCACAGTGAGATGGGCAGGAATTTAAATAAGTCTTAATTGTTCCTCCCTCTTCATACAACTGCTGCAAAGGTATCTTGCATATATTTTACTGCAAAGATGCAGTGGCTGAAAGAGGTCTGAGTGAGGTGGCTGCTGATTGACATGATGTACGTCTCTTACTGGTGCCTGTTTTTCATGGAAAACACTTTGTTCATATCTGTTTTGTAGGCAGTTGCCTTGTGTCTTTTGAAGTTGATAGTGTAGGCCCATTCTCGAGCTGTGACTTTGATTGGTGACATTGCATTAACAGATAAACAAGCCTAATAGAATCTCATGTCTTATACAGACCACAGTTCTTAGCTGTAATACTACTGTAATACAAAAACGTGCTTATAATGTCCTAGGTTTGCAGGCTGTGCAGTTTATTTATACCATTTATAAAATGGCATCAACAAGTGGTGTAAGGTTAGTGGAATCTAAACTTAGCATCTGAATTTTCAGTTTCCTCAATTTCTCTGTACTTTAATGCTGAAAATTAATGTTGCTATTGTTCTAGTACAGATATAACTTACAAACTGCTAACAATGAAAAACATAACTTACAAACTGCTAACAATGAAAATAATGATCAATTTGAGGGTTTAGCACTTTTTGCTGCTGATCCAAGTATCTTGCACGTTTAAGTGTGTATGGAATGCTAAAACCTCTTGGCATGTCTGAGAGCCCTTTGAAATTCACAAGTTGTACTGAGTTACTGTTCTTGACAGGTGTTATAATGAACCCTGTTATGAAGTTATTAAAAGAAGTGTCACTTGGATATTAAAGGAAGAGTTTGCTTCCAATGCTAAAGTCTATGCTAGACTATCTAGTTAAGGAAAGAATAGTTTAAATAATAGTAATATTAGACTGAAAAAACAAACAGTCCCAGAGGAGTAATTCTCTTGAACATGTTGCAAAGCTAGTGTAATTTTTTTTAAATTACAGCTTTTTTTAATAAATTAAAGAAAATAAGTATCAAGTTGTCATAAATTTTGTAACTTCTACTTATTTTTGCAAAACATCAGTTTGCTCCAGGCTGTACCAATTATTTCAGGTACTATTAATAGTCATAGGAAATATCTGCGAAGTATTTTCTGTCATAAACTCTAATCTTTAACTCTCATCAAGTAGTGGTAGTTGACTTTATGCTGTGCAATGTGGTTTGTGTTGTGTTTTCCTTTATGTAATTGCCTTCCAAGTCTCCTATTCTTGAAGATTTACTGAAATACCATTGAAGTAAAAATGGCACACAGGAGATTATGCAAGAAAAGCTGGGAATTATTTATTATTTTCCTACATCAAGGTTCCATTTGTAGAATTATTGAAGTGTTTTACTTTGTTACTTTGTGATTTTTATGACTTAAGTTTTGCTTGCCTCGAATCTAAGGTACTCAGTAAAAATACCAGAAGACACACTATTATGTGAGCTATTAATAATACAGGGCAGAGATCTGTTGCATAGTTTTATGCTCATATTTTATTAGTAGTTCAGATATCAGGAAACATCTTCTTTGTGATTTTAATCTAATTTCTAATCTACTTTAGCAACCTAGAATTCATCTTCCAGTTGTTTTTAATGAATATTTTAATATACCATGTCTGTTCTAGTATATGGCTTTAAGGTGATGTTAAATCCTTGCACTGTGCTAATGTTTAATATATATTTCTTGTGTTTATATTAAAATTACAAATGTAGGTTGGGCTTTCATACACTAATCTACCAAAACTAATGAAATGTCACTGGAGGTAAGCACTGAACTTCCTTGCAGTCATTCAGAATTTGAAGCTTTAATGAATTTTAAAAAGGGAACTATCGGGTCTAATCATACTTCTAGCACTGAAAGAATTTTAAACACTGCTGAAATGTAACACAAAACCTCAGCCTCCAGAAAATGTCATTTTGGCTCTTTGGAAGTTGCTGAAGCAAAACAAATTTAATTTTACTGTACAGAATTTAGTTGTTAAAGTAATTAAGATTGCTATGCACACCAGCCAGAGTCCCCAGGAAGCAAGTGAATACTTAAACCACCTTACAGCACTTCTATTTCAGTCTCTGTCAGTATATATTTTATTCTAGCATCTTCCTTGAACACCAAGATGATTTCATTTACATATGTTTATTCTTTTACAGAGCTTTTGGGGTCTGTGCTTTGTTTAGTGTATTCAGGGTGTTTAAAAAGATGATAGAAGCCTGACATTATTAGCTGTATGAAGAATGGTGGTTTGTAAAACACAGTATTTTTGAGAATAGCATGTATAGTTACCAAGACGTTCTTGTGTTTTTTCTTTAATTTTGGTGTTAAGAACTCACTTCAGAAATATGGTTTGCTTGCTGTTCATAGTTACATCCCAGCCAGAATTTTATATGATGCCAGAGTGAATGAAGTGCTATTTTTTAATAGCTGTGCTAACACTATCAGTTTTTAGAAACCTTCCTCTGGAGGCCAAAAATGTAATCTGTGAAGAAGAGATTTTAAATTATTCTCTCCAGGACTGTGTTGGTAGGACTAGTGATACGAAGATGGACAGAGAGAGCCATAAATCTGCTTTATTTTGGAAAGCTCTATGTGTCATGGGGAAACACTACTATTGTCCAGTTAGATATTGGCAGTTGAAAGCAAGATGGTCAAAGCCATGATTTAACCCTATTAAACTGTGAGCAGTCAAGCTGTTTAACAGACCTTTGTACATATCTAGAAAGTAGAGAAACTGCTACTACCAAGTTCTGAAGTGGAAAGGAATTTTCTTAATTACAGATTTTACCATATAGATTGTACATATGAAATAGTAAAAAATTAGTGGTTTTAAGTCTGTACATTTTCCTCCATAGTACTAAATAATAATCTGGGAAAATAAGCTTCTCTTGGGCTGAAAATCTGTTTTATCAGATAATCCACCATTTGCAGAGAACAGATTTGGTGCAGCAACCTTCCCTTGTTGTTGTTATCACAGAATTTTTAAATTGCAAAAGAAACCTTCAGAAAGAAATCAAGAGAACAGTTTCTTAAATTATTTGTCTTAAGATTTTTGATGCTGTGCATATTGGTTAAAATAAAAATTTTCTCTTCCTGGTAACTCCCTTAAGCTGAATCTTATTTTTAACCTCAATTATACCACACCTTAATTTGTGAACCAAATTAAAGATTTTATCAATGTAATCTTTTACATTCTGCATCCTTAGGATCATTGTGTAGAGGGACTTGAGAGCTGATCTGGTGGGGTGTTTTTTCCTTTCATTTCCTTTTTTACTTCATTTGTTGCAGTTAGACAATAGTATTTTTTCAAAGCAGTTGGATATGAGGATTTGTGATGTCCGATGCTGACCTGAGACAACAGGAAGAAGGAGAGTGGCTTAGGTTTGGAAGGGGTCATCCATTATCAGTAATTCTTTGATTAAAGGAAGTTGTTCAGCATTCCAGACTTGCAGCATGCCTTTGCTTTTATGGATTACCAACTAGTTATAGCTAGAGGTCAGGTTTTTGTGTATTTGGTTTGGTGTTTCCATAAAGTCCAATTTTAGTTTGCCTGATAACATGATATTTTGTATCATCTTTTGTATAATCTGAGTGTGATTCTTTTGCTGTACTGTTTATTGCTGGCTTTAGAAGTATCTAGCTTTATGGGACACCAGAAATACTTTTTATTTAAAATTCCAAAACTCTTAAATTGTCGTTGTAGTTTTCTGACTATTGCTTTTAAAGTGTGACTGCAAGAGAGCTCCAATTTTCTGTAGCTTTTGTTTCTTTTTTATTTGATCGACTCAGAAATTGAATACTGAAAGTAGGCAGCTATTATCAAAGGTGACTTAAATGTCTTGGTACCCCGTTCAAAGAATTTATATGACCTTTGTGTCTTGTTTATGCTGAAAACAGTTTATATTGAAAATGTGAGCAGTGTTACTAAGGGTGCCTGTTATTCCAGACTATATTTTGGTTTCTCATGTCTTCAGTTCACATTGTTAAACTAAAGAGATTTTAAATCTTCTCACTGTATACACATATACAAGTTTTTGGTGTGCCATTTTTGTAGCTGGCACTTGAAATTTAATGGAGGATATGTAGCTAATCCCACTGTAAATGTTCTTGACCAGTTCATAAGCATTGGCCATCAACTCAATTTTCTGATAATTCTTTCACTGGAGAGTGTGACATCGTTTAACTTACACATGATTGAGTGTAAAATTGTGTTTTACTTCTTGCAGGTCCTCACACCCTGTTCTTGACTTTTTTAGTGCTGATTAAATGGATAATATTCATCCCCTCAGTACCTTCTTCATTGTTTTGGCACCTGTTGGTTGTACCCTATAGACTCAGGAATGTGTGTTATCTTTCAGCTTGTCAGAGTTGAAAAGAGATGAAGGTAGCTTTGAAAAGGGTCAGTGTTCAGACAAGCTATGGCCAGTACAACTTGAATTAAAAAGAATTTGAATTATCTTCCATCCACAGTTAAAATAGTGGTCTTTGCAATTTTACTGTTTCTAATGAGGCTTCCTTTTTGGGGATTGGTATTTCTTTACAGAGAAGTTGCCTTTTCAGAAGGGGAAGTGTAGCTTTCTGAGGATCATTTTGCTAAATTTTTATCCACCTTTCTCTGACTTTCACAGAACATTTTTTAAAGTGGTGCTTTATATAACCCTGTCTAAATGCTAATTTTATGTAGTTTTATTCTTTGAAAAGCTGTTCTAAACTGGGCACTAACTGAAGGCTTTACAGGCACTGAGTAATTGTGGGGTACTTGCAGTGCTAGCCTCAGTACCATGCAGTTTTTGATCGGCTTTTTTTGCCTAGTTTTTTTTCTGAATGTGTGAATGTGGAGCTCTGGATGTTGAGCATATCAGTGGAGTGCAATTAAGTGTCTTTTAAGGTCAAAAAAGAATTTTTAGTACTACAGAAATGCTTTAATTTAATTTTCTTCTTGGGAGGGTTTTAGTAATAGCTATTTTAGTAGCAGGGGCTAGACAGGAAACAGATAAAGGAAATAATTGTGTTGTTGCTGTATGTTGTGTTCTACTCCTTATGAAAAGTGAAAAACTCTACATATTTAGAATTGCAAGTTGGCAAAAACTTGTGTAGGAGTTTCTATTGCTGTTCCTCCCAAACAGAACTATAGACTTTTAATTTTCAGCTTAATTACAACATAAACATCCTTCCCTTCCTCCTCCAAACATAAACATTTGGTGTAAGAATGTTGGTGATTTTGGGTTTTGGTTTTTTGGTTTTTGTTTTTTTTTGTCTTATTGCTTCCAGTATGTAATAAAACTTAAGAGATATTTCCTATTATTTCCTTTCAGTAAATTTGAAAAAAGCGATAAAATGTACCTTGAAAAATTAAGTGTATTGGTAATATGGTATGCAAATATTTGTTAATTTTATGACCTTTTAATTGGACAGATTGCAGATAACGTATCACTGACAGAAAGGCAATGTGGTATAAGACACACAGTTGCATGTGTTACGTTTAAGACATGAGTGGTTATATTTATTAGAACACCTAAGCTCTTTAGCCTGAATCATCAGGAATAAGAAATCAGATTAAGGTGTGTGTAGTATAGTGGAATGTCATACTTGACTGTAGAAATTAATTATTATTCTCTGTCAAATCTGAATGTCTGTACTCCTACACAGGGATTTTAACTCTTGTGTTTAATCCTTCCTGCTTTAATGCATACCTATAGGAAGTATTAACAGTAGCTACTAACCAGAATTGTCCAAACCCTTATCCTTAGGACTTTATCTGTACTTGGAATTGTGTAAGTGCAGCTCCTGTCTGCTTTAGATAGTATCTCTCAGATACCTGTCTTCTCTGAATCCAGGAAGCAATGTTTACATAAAATGCCTCAATTTATAAACAATAAATGCAAATATCTTTATTTGTGCTTAGCATACTCAACTTCTTATGAACCTGATGTTTATAACAAGTTTTTCATAGTGTTTGTAGGATTGTAAGCATGGTTTGCATTGGAATTTTTCAGAATGAAAGTACAAATGAAGGCTTGAGTGAGAGCTCTCAGAAAACTGCTTATTTGCAGTTGTATTAAGTACAGAATCACCATGGTTTTCACTGGGGAATACAAGAGATTTTAACATCAGTTTGAACACTGCTCCTTTTCTAACATTGGCACCTGAAGTTCACCAAAATACGTGAAATAGATTTTTGAGGGTTCTATAGTTCTTAGTAGGGAGAGAACCACTGTGTAAATTTGGACACAAAGTTCCATTGTTCTGGTGCCTGGGGATCTTAGGTGTTTTCTTATTGGTCCAATTACTCACTAATTTCTTTTCTTTTGAATTTCTGTCATTAGATTTTCCTCCTGGATGCCTCTTCAAGCATCTTGTGATGGAAGGGAAATATTTTTGAATTTATAATGGATTTTACACAATATCGTAACACAAACTGGCCTAATAGCAGCATTTTGGTTTGAAGAGAATAAGCGTAATTACAAATAATCATGACAACTTCTCATATGAATGGACATATCACAGAAGATTCTGACAATGAAGCAAAAAATGTGGATCTTGTGTCTCTTGAGGAACCTCAGAAGCACAGAGAAATGGCTGTTGACTGCCCTGGGGACCTGGGCTCCAGGATGATGCCCATGCGGCGCAGTGCTCAACTAGAGCGAATCCGTCAGCAACAGGAGGACATAAGGCGCAGACGAGAAGAAGAGGGAAGGAAACAAGAACTGGACCTTACTGCTTCCATGAGGCTAAAGAAACTAGCACAAATTCCTCCTAAAACTGGAATAGATAACCCAATATTTGACACAGAAGAAGGGATTGTTTTGGAGAGTCCTCATTACACTGTGAAAACACTAGGTAGGTAAAATGCAATGAGTGTGCTAAGAGAGTAAAGATTGATTTGATATTAACGCTCTTTTAGGCCACTGAAAACCTGATTTAGCTAATTTTTCATAAACAGATTTAAAGTCTTCTGGTCCTTTAGATTTGTGTTGGTTTGGGGTATTTTTATTTAGCCAAACATCAGGCTATCATCAGACTTTTCAAAACTGATCCATTTGGGGAACAGTTAAGTATCTTGTGGATAATAATTAATTCAGTTAATGTCTCTATCTTCTTATGGCTGGGAAAAACCATCTAAGTAATACGTAA
Source organism: Parus major (assembly GCF_001522545.3). Taxonomy (NCBI): domain Eukaryota; kingdom Metazoa; phylum Chordata; class Aves; order Passeriformes; family Paridae; genus Parus; species Parus major. Next base: position 29,462,263 of record NC_031774.1, on the reverse strand, counting down.
TTTTATGATGTTTGTTGAACTTTAGACCAGAATAAGGAGGGAATAAACACAAATCATCATTTAAAATAAAAAAGTTGCTGAGGAGAAACATGCTACTGCTTTTTTCCCATTCTGTCTTGCATTATCAGTTGCCACCTAATATAAATGTCACACCAATAGGTCTCTTAAAGTATTGGTGTTGATAATGAAAATCTGCTTAGGCATTGATGAAAATGTAATGTTAATAATTTTTGAAGAAATGGATGCTGCAGTTTTTCATTTCATAGTTGTCATTGTTTTAACTATGCTTGTTTAGAGAAAGTTTCTAACCTTTCTTCCTCAAACATAAGTATTTTAAATAAAATGTGTCACTGGAGTGAAAAAGATGCACTGGGAATCTGTGGGAGTCCAGTTCAGATTTCCAAATCCATACCAGTTCAGAGATCCAGATTGCTGTAAAAAGGCAGTCTTTTTCTCTGGGCTACAGTGAAGTTTCTTGGTTTGTTTTTTGGGGTTTTTTTTCCCAATTGGCTGTTAGTTGAGAATACAGAATGAAAAATAGCTATGAACTTGCTAATTTCTTCTTTTTTACTACATCTCTAGTATTTGTGTGTCTGAGCAGCAGTTGTGCTAAAGACATGTCTCTGCTTCATAACCTCTGGTAATCCTTATTGTACAAATCCCTCTTTAGGAAAATTTAGATTGAAAGGGTCATCGGGAAGTCATCCTGTTCAACCTCCTGTGGAGAGCAGGGTCAGTTACAAATAAGTAAAAAGGGTGTACCTTTTTTAGTGCATGGCTTGTCAGCTGAGAGATCTGTTTGTAAGAAGCAGATTCTGTAGTTAACTTTATAAAGTGTTAGGTATTTGATTGTAAAATTCTCTCCTTAGAGGGAATGCAAAGCAGAAGATACAAAAATGGATGTCAAACAGTAGAAGTGTCCTCAGTTGGGACTTGCTTAGCCACAGCAGCCAAAAGCTGTGAAGACTGCTAGAGGAATTGGAAATTGAAACTGAAGAAGGGAGGAAAGAGTGACTTGGAATTAGAAAGCTGGGGGTTGGTTTCATGCTGGAGGTGCTGAGATCATGGAGGGAGGATTGGTGCAAGCCAATGGGCAAAGCAGCTACCCATGGAAGCTGGTAGGGATGAGGAGTAACATACATCAGTCTGACATGCTTGAGAACCAGCTAGGAGCTGGTGTAGACTGAACCTGTTTGAATAGGAGAAATAACAGTGAAGAAATTACTGTGATGATGAAAGGTGGGTTTTAAAATCTCTCAGTGGGGAATTTAGAAGGGTACAAGCTGTGGGAGAAGCTGAGGGGTTGTCAAAGTACTTGTGAAAAGCTGGAAAGAGAAAATTGGCTCAGCAAGAATAGAAGATGGGAATTTGGTATTGAATAGAAGCTAGGATTCTTTGAATACTAGGTGTAAGAGGAGAAATGCCAAACATCAGGGACAAGAAGACTATAGAAGTGTGTGTATGGAAAGAGGTAAATTAGGAAATAGTACATGGTATAAGGTGCATTTTGAAGAAGAATGACTAGGTGACTTTGTCTACTTTTGTAATTGAAGTTTGGGTTTTGTCATCTGGATCAGTAAACTTAAGATTTGGCAAGAGAGGATTTATAGTTCAGTATTCCAAGAGCCAGCAGTGTCGTGGTGGCCAGGAAGGCCAATGGGATCCTGGGCTGCCTTAGGAAGAGCATTGGCAGCAGGTCAAGGGCTCTACTCAGCCCTGGTGAGGCCTGACCTGGAGTGCTGTGTCCATTTCTGGGCTCCTCAGTAACAGAAAGACAGGGATCTGCTGGAGCTGGTCTAGTGAAGGGCAATAAGAGAGCACTTCTTCTGGGGTGAGGGAGCTGGGCCTGTTCAGCCTCAAGAAGAGATGGCTGAGAGGGGACCCTCATCAAGGTCTGTCAGTATCTGAAGGGAGGGTGTCAGAGGATGGATCCAGGCTCTTCTTGGTGGTGCCAAGGAATAGGACAAGAGGCAATGGGCAGAAAGTGATGCACAGGCAGTTCCACCAGAACATGAGGAAGAACTTCCTTACTGTGTGGGTGATTGAGCACTGGAACAGATTGTTCAGAAAGGGTGTGGAGTCTCCCACACTGGAGATATTCAAGAACTGTCTGGGCACAATCCTGTGCCATGTGCTCTAGGGTGACCTTGTTTGAGCAGAGAGATCAGACCAGATGACCCACTGTGGTCCCTTCCAACCTTACCCACTGTGTGATTCTGTGATTAAGAGTAATGCTTTTGATTATACACAATTATGATGTTGAATTGTTGCAAACATCAGAAAAAATAGTTTTAAATAAAACACTTTTATTATAAAAAGAATAGGTTTTTTAACCTATATGGTCCTAAAGATCTGTATTCAGTCACTAGTGTTGTCAAAAACTGAGTTAAAGTTCAAATTCAGTGAAGTGCTTCTGCAGTAACTTGAACTCTTAGAAAATTTCCTTCTACTCTTAAGTATGTCCTTTTTCCAGTTTCTGCGTTAACCGTTCTAACATTTGTAACACAAAATCTGGCTCTTCCCTCTTTCCACTTTTACTGTCCAGGTTGAAGTGCTTAGTCACATTCACAAATCTCTGAGATTAGGAAGACCCCAAATAGTGAATTACAGAGATGTTTAACTATCCTTCTTCGGTATTTTTTAAAATACTGATTTTAATTTTGATTTTGTGTGTATGTGTGTTAATCCTTAGAACTTTTCCTGAAGATACATCTTTTAAGTAAGAATATTGATCTGTGTGCCTTGTATTTTTAGTTTGGAAAATGTTTTGTAAGTGCCAGTGTCTAATTTGGCAGATCCTTGCCAAGTCTTTAATGTTTTTATCACGATAAAAGAAAGCAGACTAGATTAAAGAATTTGGAATTTATATATAAAAATAAAGCAGGAGATTTAACTGAAAGAATTTTAAAGGGCATGTTTGTTATCAAAACAGTATATGGTTTAGACAGCTGTTTAAATGGAAATAGTAGTCTGCACCTAGCAGATGTGCATGTAAGTATTTACTGGCTTTTCACAGCAATATGCTTCCATAAAATGTAGATGTCTTTGGTTTTTTACAGTTCATTCAGCTAATTTAGTTAAATGAGTAACTGACATTTCATGGACGTAAACCTTTCCAAAGTAACCCTTTCTGGTGACAGTGGTGACCTTTTTTTTGTTTATTTTTTGTTTGTTTTTGTTTTTTAGCTGCCTATTTTTTTCTTTTATACCTTAGCCAAAACTTTTTATAAATATCTTAAGAATAACATTTCTGAAATATTGTTTTACCTTAAGCTACTTTTCCTAGCCATGTGATTCAAGTTATATTTGAAGCATTAAAGTGCTAGTACCAGCACGTAGTTTACAGAGAAGTCTGGGAATGAAGACTTTGATACTGATGTATAATAAAGCCTATCTTCTTAAATCTGCTCTTCTTAACTTTTGTTTAAGGTGATAAAAAACATCTATCTTCTTTTCTTCATTTTCTAAAACTAGCATGTTAAGCTGTGACTGCACATCCTCCCCTGCAGTTGCATACTTTTGCCGTGGCAGTCTTTTGATTAATGTGTATATTCTCACAGTGCTCAGTCACATTCCAGCCATTTCATAGTCTAATGGAAAAAGGCTGCAACACTTCTTGTAAAAGACTGCTTGACAAAACCCAGTATTTGATTGCTAATTGATCTGCAATTAAAAAATGGACTTGTTCTGCAAAAGAACCCTGACTTTTCTGTGAGTAAATGCAGATGTTGGTCTTACTGAACGTTTTTTTCTTCAAGACAGCCCTTTTAATAGGAAATATCTGGAGTCTTTTGTTACCTGGTGCTTTTTTAAATTATTGTTACTTTGAAACCGACCAAAAAAAAGAAAACCAAACTCTGTGCAGAAATTTCATCTGTAATTTAGACTTCAGAAGCAGGAACCTAGAGAGAATTAGGCATGCATAAAGCCAGATTTGTGTGTGGTTTTATGTGTATGGTTTTTTATTAAACAAGTCACTAGGAAATGGAGTGCTACCTTTAGAGGAATATTTCACTCCTCTGAAGTGTTATTTCTGTTTTATAATTGTGTTGAGGTGGGTATTTGTTTACTGTTTCATAATGGGGGGAAATCACTTGGTATAAAGCTTTGGTATCCAGTAGATGAAGCCTCGGTGTAGAAAGGAATTATACAAGGAAGAGAGTGCTGTGGTAGTTTGTAAGAAAGGACAATACAGAAGGAAGTAGCAAAGGGTTAAAAAGACAATATGTAAAGACATCTAGGAACAGGATGTCTTTGTTATTGATACAAAGCAAGATGTCTGTCTTTCTGTATGAATTCATATCTTACATGCAAGATGTATTAGAATTGTGTGTGTATATATGTGTATGTATTTGAGTTTTCAGATATGTAAGAGTGAGTTCAGAAATAATGGAGTAAGATAATTAATGCATAGGAAGAGATAAAAGAAGTGAGGTTCTCTAATACATCACTGCTTTTTTAATTCAGTAACCATGAAAAATAGCAGAACTTCGAGTTGGTATGTTTTTTAACCAAGCAGGTGTCAGTAGGAGCTATACAATAGCATCAGTTTCACGCATGTTTTTTTTTCTTTATGCTTGAAAATAGTGCACTTCCTCAGACTTGGGAAAATGAGCTGAGGAGATACTTCAGTACTGTGAATTCTCCATTAGATGAGAATTTTGCCATCTGACAATGTCCTGTTTAGCAAATAATCTCACTTGTAGAGTGCTCTTTAGCCTTCTCTCCAAATGGCATTTCTCCCAGTGTGATAAAGCAGTATATTGTGTATACAATTTCCTAGTGAGACATTGGCTGCTGTAATTAGTGTTGTGAGCTGTACTGGGTATCAGCAGTGGAATATCCTGCACATCCACTGTACAGCTTTCTGTGCAGCTTTTGTCCTACTGCCCTTTGTTTCCTTGGTGTGGTTACAGGAAGAAGTCCTTGACCTTTGGTGGGTAGGATGTTTTTAGCGTGTGTGAAATGGTTTTGGATGGGTTTCTATTACTATTTTTTATTGTCCTGCACAGTAAAGTACAAGAGTAGCAGCCCTGGCTTGTCTGTATCCTTTTAGAATAAGAAGACCTAACTTGCAAATTTGACAGCTTGTATGTAGTCATGGTTTGTCCGAAATTAAAACAATTAAACTTGTTTGAAATACATATTTTATTAGGCTTTTTGACTTTCATGTACCCATTTATCAACCATTTGTTATGTTGTGCTAAAAAATTTTGAGTCTAGGCTTGTGTTCAATGTGCTGATGAATCTGGTTAAAAATATGTAAGGGAAACTTCTTGACAGAAGTACCCACATTAGTGATCAGTATCTACTGTGATTTTTCATGAAAAAAATCCAACTTAGCTGATGTCCTGATAGTGTTCCTAGTTTTATTATCTGATAATGAATAAACAAAGGTTTCTAAAACTTGAAAATTATTCTCAAAAATGGTATTTTGGTATCAGTATTAACTGAGAGTTTTAAAATTTGGGATTTTCTTTATTGTTCATTTCTTTAAATACCAGGGTTCAAACATCCTGCTTACTTGAATTGATTAAAATGTAAGATAGCTGACCAGCTTCTTGTGGCTGAACAGTTTCTTTTCAGATAATGTGTGAAAACATGTATGTTATTTCAGGCTCCAAACATGCATTGCTTTTTGTCTGCTTCAGAATTTCTTACCTGGGTTTGATTCATATTCCTTGTCTTAGGAATTTTGAGAAGTGACCTATTTAGCAGAAATTTGGTTTGGCTTAAAATAATATAAAAGTCTTCAAAAAGCACTTGTAAAGCATCAGATCAGTTCTTGAAACTCAAGAATGTAGTACATGTATTATGCAAACATATAGAAAGTGGTTATTAAAATGTTAAAATATTTTACTGTCCAAGCAGGAGTCATATTTTTGTAGATAAAAGAAATGTGGACTTTCTTTTGCTGTATATATCTTTCAAAACTCATAGATGTTCATAGATGATATTTTTTCATCCTTTTTATTTTAACGTGTTAAGACTGAGCACAATTTTATGTTTATAAATTGACTGTAGTTTACTCATCAAACATTCATTCCATAAGTAAGCAATATATAGTTGAGATTCATAGATATCTACCATATATGGTAGATAAACACAGAAAGGTAAACCAAGGTATCCATGAATATTCAGTGCATCAAGAGGAGCTTAACAGTAAAGTCTTACTGCTCATAATGACTTGGGGTCTTTTGTTTTCTGGTATTTTTTTGACTCTTAATTCAGTTATATTCTGCTACCAAAAAAAAGTTGGAGTAACAGATAAATAGTAAACTTGCATCTATCACTGCTGGTTTAAAAACTGAACAGTAAAAACACTTCAGCGTAGCTCTTAATATAAATATTTAGTTATCATTCTTGTTAACTCGTATCTTATTTGTATTTTGTTATTTCTTACCTAGAAGTGGAAGAACTGTTAAATTCTCTTAAGCATATCCAGCACGTTTTGGTAGACCCTCAGAGTCAAGAGGATATCTCGCTCATTTTACAGCTTGTTCAAAATAGCGATTTTCAGAATGCTTTTAAGATCCACAACGCTGTTACAGTGCACATGAACAAAGCCAGCCCTCCATATCCTCTCAGCTCCAATGCACAAGAACTAGCACAAGAGGTATGTACAGTATGCATCTCTGTGACACACATGAAACCTATAATCATAGCTACTGTTGAAATACATACTTGTCAAGCTTGTCTGAGTGGCTGAATGTTGAATATGAAAGAGGTTAGAATAGTCACTGATTGCAAATCTGGAAAAACCGGATACAGCAAACAGTAACCAGAAAAATATTTTGGGGGTAGGAACTCCCTCTTTAGCATGGATAGATATGTAACAGAGAAGGTACTATGTTTAAACATGGGAAAAAGGGAGTGGTTGTGACAATCTAACTCCCTTTCAGTTGGTATTCTTTATTGCAAGCATTCAGGAACTGAGTTACAGTTCTCTGTTATCGTGACTCTCCTCTAAGCTGAACCATGCTTCTTAGATTGGGAGTCTTCTCTGAAAATACAAGCATACTGGAAGCAAGCCTTCTGCTTTAAAGTGAGCAACAGATCCCTTAATACTTAATTTCAATGTTTTAATTACTGCTGTGATTAAACTTCTTTTGGTCTGACAGATAACAGCTCTATTGTAAGATCTGATACGTATTTTAGAAATTGTAAAAATATTCTAAAGGGTCACTCAGTAACTTTTGTCACGATTTTCCAGGGACTGGTGGAAGTGTATCTTGTAGTGCAGGGTGGCTACATCTTAGATGCATATGTATTTGTTAGCTTTGATCTAGGTAGCTTGAATACCAAGCTGAGTGCAAGCCTAGCACTGTAGTGTTTGGCAGAGTCACATCCAGGGTAAAGAAAGGCTCCAACATTTAGCACCCAGCAAACCAAACTGACTCAGGTCCATGGGTTGGAGTATTTCAGTATGGCAGCGGGGGGTGGGTGTTGGTGGGTTTTTGGATTGTTTGGTTTAGGAGCTGGTTTTCTTTCTCCCTGAAGCATTTTTTTCAACAGCTTTTTCCACTCTTTCTTTTACTAGACCTTAATCTTACTAGACTTTAATCTTGTAAGCCCAGCAGCATTTTAGCAAGCTTGAAGTTCTTTTGCAGAAGAAATTACTGACTCTTGAGGGACAGCATTTAAATACAATCTAAAGGTGCAGGCGCTGATTAAACGTCAGATTAGGATTTTCTTGTTTAAGTTTGTCAGTAAGACTGTGCCAAAAGCAGGTGGAAGTACTTTAGAATGTCCTGTGAATCTGAAAACTTTTAATCAACCCACTGTAATCATATGTTTGGCATATGTGAACTTCCCTCTGGCTTGCTTATTCATCAGTGTGTAGCCTAGCTCAGAATCCTTACTGGGCTTGTTCACTGTGCCTGTGAGTCTGAAGGAACCTTTTCAGTTACATTCTGTTATTAACCTGCTCCCCCAGACATCCACTTCACATAGGCCTAGTTTAGGATTTCATTCAGATAGAAGCCAGAATTTTTGAACCTCCTTTATAATACAGGGTGTTACAGATATAAACCTTAAGAAAGCTGGTTCTTTCCCTGCATGTATGCAATGACATTTTATTTGCTACTTAATAGAAACTTCCAAGAAGAAAATATGCCTAGGAAAAGTCTAGGTCTATTTCCAGACTTTTCCATTTCTCCCCATTTCTTGCTTCCCCTTACCTTCTCAGCATATTCTTCTCTTTTTTTCAAGTGATTTGGTAAATCCTAAAAGCAGAATGTGGTACAAAGCCAATTTTGTGTCTCTTACCAGTCATGAAGAAGGTTAAGCAAAAGGAATATATTTAATTTATCTGAAAATTTTAAACCAACAGAATTTGATCATTATCCACAAGACTGTTACATAAAAGACAAATCACTTGCGCTCATTTTGACTCTTCATTTCCCATCCCTGTCCTTGTCCAGCCTTGAAATTCCTGAAAACTCAATATATTGCAAATGTCTGTTCCTATTTTCAGATGTAATCTAGTTTCTCAGTGACTCAGCTTCTTGTGTATTTAAGTGACTTGTATTTTGCAATATGTTAAATAACATCCTGACATGATAGAGCCAGAAATTCAGGACAAATATTTCTGTGTCTGACAGAAGCGTCTCAAGAGGATACCTTGAAGCCTCCATTCGCATCACTTTGTACTTCCTTATCTTGCCTAAATAGAGGATCTTATGCTTGACTTTCAGATCTTTCATTCATTTTGGAAAGGTTTCTGTATCAGTTATGGTAGCAGTATGGGAGGAAATTATTTCTGCTTTAAAAAAGTTGTTGGTGTTTTTATTTTGGTTTTTTAGATTTGTTGGGGGAGGGGATATTTTTCAATCCTGACATTGTGTTTATCTTGCATACCAATCTTTTTCATGTACTCTCATTTTCGGTTGTCTTTTGCTTTTTCTCCCTCTAAGCATAGGCATGGGAAGCTCCCCCAGAAAGCAGCTCATTTACTTACTTCATGGTGTTTTTGAAAAGACGCTTGCAAAAGCCTGGATTTAAGATACTGATAATATCTTGATGATAAAAGCCAGAAGGCATTACAAGAAAGAAAAATAGCAGATACATGCATAACATTAGTTTTAAATGGCAGGTAGTGCTGGTGTGCATATTTTAGTGCACAGGTCATGAGCAACAGTGTATAACTGAAACTGTTTGGAGTGTGTGTCCCAGTTTAAGGCTGCAGATGTGTTTTGTTTGAGGCTTTATGCTGTAGAAGAGAACGTCTTCGCAGGAACAGGCATTTTACAACACAATTGCACAGTGCAACATGAAAGAATCTCCCTTTAAAAAAAAAAAAAGTATTATTTAGGGTTTTTCAATATTCTAATCCTTTTTAGAAAATTCTTAAAATTGGTAGTATACATGTACAATTAAGTTTCCCACCAATTCTGATAACCAGCCACTAACAATTCTAGATTTCTCTTTTTAAGAAAATTCAATTGAATTAAAAAGGAGGAATGAAGCACTTGAGCTTAAGGAATTTGAGAAAGCTTATCTTCATGTAATGGGGTGTACTCCAAGTCTCAAATAAAAATAGCTGGTAAACATCAAGAGTAATTAAATTGATTTTAAATCCATTTAAACTTGACCAAGATGGGGGCAAGGATTATGGGAATGTGGTCTGAATCTTGACCTTGTAAGAATATTTGATGCAGCATTCAAGACAGTTTATAACTTGGCCTGTAACAGCATGTACCAAATATCTTAAAGACATTATTAAATATACTTAACGGGCTTAATTTTTATAGTCTGTGTTCCTAAATGTTTTTTGACTTGGTATTGTTTGCTTCTGCAAAATCAGACAAATAAAACCTGATCAGTACTGTTGAGGGGGATGAACTGAAAGCTCACAAATTCTGGTGTAAGTGCACTGGAATGTGTCTGTATGTTCCATCTGACAGTCCTGCTCACCTGCTGGTAAACAACAACAGAATTTTGCAGGTGCAGTTGATTTCTGAATGCTTAATACCATTCCAGCACATGCCTACAAATCTGTGGTGTGTGCAATGAAACCAAATTGATAACTTTGGCAGGGGGAAGGTTCTTGAGCTAAAGGTAACATAATTAACAATAAAAACTAATCTGAAGAGTTAAGAAAATACAGTTATTGCCACATACTCAGTGTGGATCATCTGTGCTATATGTAGTGTGTTACTTCTGGAATGACAGACTTCAAATTTCTTAGTCAGATAAAGCTGTGGGATTTATTACCATGAGTTACAAAGGACTCTGACAAGCAGCACTACTGCTGTAATAAGTGTATATTACACTTATTACAGCCTGAAGCTTTCCTAGAGCTTCATTAAATAAACAAATGAGAGATGTATGTTTTTCTTAAAAGGGGAGGTATATTAAAAATTTTAATAATCAAATTATTCAAAGCAAAATTCAACTTGAATAAAGGATGTTTACTGCACACAGAATAACTAGTTGAACCAGATTACTTTTTTTCCTACTGTCAAATCCCCAGCCTCTGACCTTGCATTCAGAAGACTGTGTTCCTTGCAAGGTTCCAAGTTGCTTTCTAAGTATGTTTCCTATTAAGAGATCATCAAGATTTGATAAATAAATAAAGCTTTAAAGTTTCTTGTGGCTTCTTCAAGAAAGAAATTCAAAGTCCCTTGTAAGAGACCTTAAATAAACCTTTATGAGAAAGTCTTTAGAAGAATAGAAGAATCTTTTCTTTCAAAAGAGAGGAAAACTTGTCAGTGAAATATGTTTTCTGCAGTGTTCTGTTTGCTATGTGACATCCTAGAATTCAGTTTAAGCCAGGTCTAAAAGCTTCCTGTCTAATTTAGACATATGACTGAAGTCAGGACTTTGTGAAGCTGAACTCTTTCTGTTTTCTATGATTTTAAAGAAACCAGTTTTAAAAATTACTTAAATCTGGCTTCTTCTTTGATCATTTTAAGCTATACTGCATTAGCTCACCGTGAGGCATGTTCTAGGGATGTCAGGAGGAAGGAATTGGAGGTTGTGCCAGGTTTATTGCAGAGCACAGGAGCGTGTTCAGTGTGACAGTTTGCTTGGCAATGTGAGGGTCTGGCTCCATGGGCACAGTTCATTTAGTGGCTTCTAGAATTTAAAAGTATCTTGACTTGGAAGTTTTCAGTGCTGTTGTCTGGTAGCATCCAAGATAGTTGTTAGCATTTCTGTAGATAATTGCTCCTAGCATAGAGGCTTTCCCAACCTTTAGATACTATTAGGTCATACAAAAAGCTGAATTATATTATTTTCTCTTTTGGTTTCTTGATTCTCTGATGTCACATTACCTCATCTGTAAGAGCCAAAAGCTCTTGAACAAAATGTTTTCAGTTTCTCTGAAAGCTGCAGCTCTGATTCATATGATCTACTCTTGGTGTCTTTGGATTCATGTGCTGTTGCATTTGTGTGCCTTTGGTCAGATTAGGCCAGAGGATAATGGCTTTGGAAAGTATCTTCAGCCTCACCTTTACATAAGAGGACTTCCCTGCTCTTGGCTCTCTGTATGAGCATACCACTATTTTCAAGAGGTCATGGCAAGGCTCATTTGGTAACTACATGAGAAGGAAAATTTGTTTTGGCAACTGAAGCTGCTTGAGCAAAAACTGTCCTTGTGTTAGTGTGGATTATTTTGGAAGCAGCCAAAGAAATCCGGTTTCCAGGGAGGGACCTTTTGAAGTTTTGATTTGTGCACTTCCTGAGACAGGAGCTCCAGGATGCACTGCAAAACCTGTCTTGGAATCTTTGGCCTTGCTCTTAGTTCAGAAAATAGTTTGTGTAATAAGAGTATGATAATCTGCTTTTAAGGAAGAGGAAGATTAATCACATTAATAGGAAATCACTGCAGTTTTAAACCCCATCATATTCTTATAATACACTTCATTGTGACTGACTTGACTGACATGAAATCAGTAACTTTCACTGTTTAGAGTTTATTTTTTTTTGTGTGTCTTTGTGATAGCTGAGCTTATTGCTAATCTCTGGTATTGACAAATCCGCGTGAGGTACTGGATACCAACTTAGATTTGGTAGATTATTGCCGAAGCAAGGTGTGCTGGGTTAGTCCTGTGGTCTCTTTGCATGTTTTCCTGATGTGTACCAGACTAATCAATCAGCAGTAGTGTAACAACTATGTGGATATAATATACTTTACTTTCAGTAAAATGAATAATTGCAAGTAGGGAGTTGTGCTTTAATAGGAGAGGGAGGATTGATAAATCACTGGCTAGATTTAGAGTTTTACTGCTTGATTTCTTTTTAGGTGCAGAGTGTTTTGAAACCCAGCCACCATAAGGATGGACAGGAGCTTAATGCTTTGCTGAATGCCCCTCACATGCAGGTAAAACAAAATGAAGCTTCTAATCTAATGGATCTATTTCTTGATGCTGTTTTCAGTGTAACTTACTTTTTCCCTTGGGCTGACTGGGCAAAAATGAATTTTATTCCTCAACCGTCATTTTTCTATTTTCTATTTTTCTATGATAAGGAATTTGCACTTTACAGAAACTAATAGAACATTTTAATGAGGTGTAGTGCATGATTGTATATTCATAGCCCTTGCTATGGTCTATATGTATTACAGGGTAATTTGAATATAAAAAAGGTAGCAGTAGGTCAGTGGGAACAGGGCAACACATGAGCTGCTTTGCTTATCTGTTTTTACCTTTAGTTGTTTCATGTTTACCTTGGGGTGGATAAAGTAAATTTTGTCCTGGAATGGTGATGTAAAAGTAGTTTTCACTACAAAACTTATTCTGAGTCAGCAGACACATGCATAGTAGACCAGTGTCTGGTTTTCTAGTACAGATAAGATAGAAGTACAGTTGCAGTTGTGTTCAGAATTGCTTTTTTATTATTATTCAGTCTGAACGTTTTGAAAAGTAGGTGCTACGTAGCTGTGATAAGTGATTATTTTATTGCTTGAGCCAGTTTGCAATGCTCTATAATCTGCAGAGACTTGAAATTGCAGAATTACATCTACTGTTTTGTATGCATATCAAGTGTGAAGTTTTCTGTAACTGAGCTGATTATGTTTAACACTAGGCACTTCTACTGGCTCATGATAAGGTTGCAGAACAAGAAATGCAACCAGAGCCTATGACAGATGAGAAGATTTATGAGAATGTTAGCGTGTATGGAGGGGAGACGGTTAAAATAGTTCGCATTGAGAAAGCTCGGGATATTCCGTTGGTAAGTACTGGCGCTTACTCAGTTACATGCAAAGGAAAAGCCTTTTTGTCCTTTCCAGAGTGCTATGAAATGTTTGGAATTCGAATGCAAAGGTAATGTTTAACTTGTAAACACTCTCCCTCCCTCCAAAATGAGAAACAGTCATAGACGGTAAACTTGTGTTTAACTTGAGTTAGGCAGTAGCCATACTACCATGTGCAGCCTGTACAGCTTCTATCAGCTCGGGTTTTGACAGATGATCTTGTCAAGAGTCACGATCCTAAGCTTGCTGCAAGGGAGCTTAAACCTTGTGCCATCCAGGTGTAGGTTTTTTTGGTTGGCTGGTTTCTGGGTTTGGGGTTTGTTTTGCAGTTGCCATCTGCTGTTTGCATCTTTCAAATAAAAGTTTCCTTAGGACTACGTTTGTAAAAAAATAATCAGTCTTATGGTGTGGAGCCATAAAATTCTTCACTCTTAGCTGTAGGCTTAAGCAGTAGTTTTTTTGAACTGGAGCATTGTGTGTATGTATCCACGCTGTTACTTGCAATCTCTTCCAGCATAGTTTTTCCACTGGCTTGGAATATATACAATAGATGGCTTTGAGTTTCATATATGTAATAAATTCAGAATGTGTTGCTACTACACAGGGTGCTACTGTTCGCAATGAAATGGATTCTGTTATCATCAGTCGAATAGTCAAAGGAGGTGCTGCAGAGAAGAGTGGGCTGTTACATGAAGGGGATGAAGTTCTGGAGATCAATGGCATTGAGATCCGTGGAAAAGATGTTAATGAAGTTTTTGACTTGCTGGTGAGTTGGAACACTTCTTGTTTTCTTTGCAGTAAATACTCATTTCATAAGTCTGAAGCCTGTTGACTCTGCTTGTCGTTTTACTCATATTTAGCCTCAAAAGTATTTTCATTCTGGTAGCTGGTGTTTGTATGTGGAGGTCCATTTCAAGTTTTTTTCTGATGCATAGGAGGATACTGATAAGTATTAATGGCAGTTATCTGAAAAATGAAGCCTACAAATGTGGAAGTGTCAAGCTGTTATCTTTACACTTACTTCTAATGGTTTCCAAGAAAAACTTTGTTTAGCTCTGAAAAGCCATAATTTTTCATTGTTGTCTCTGATTCAGTCCACGAGTAATAAATGTGTGGCTGGTTCGGAGGTAATTTTCTTCATAGCAGCTTGTATGGTGCTGCGATTTAGGCTGGGTTTAGACTGAAACAGTGTTGATAATGCACCAGTGTTTCAGCTCTTGCTGAGCAGCACATGCTCAGTGTCACAGTGTCAAAGGCCTTCTCTGTTTCACTGTCTGCTGCCTGCAACTGGCTGGGGTGAGCAAGAGGTTGGGAGGGGACACAGCTGGGACAGCTGACCCAGATTGACCACAGTGATGGGAATGGCCATGTAACATCAGGCTGAGCAGTGAAATCTGTGTGGTGAGTGATTGCTTTTGCATCACGTGTTGGGTTGGGGTTTTTCCACTTCACTTGTTAGACAGTTTTTACCTTGATCCGTGAGACTTTTTTCTTGCCTTTGGTCTTCCAATTCTCTCCCTCAAACTGCTGGGAGAGAGGAGTGCATTAGGAGCTGATCGGTGCTTAAGTTGCTGGCCAGACTCAATCCACCACAAAATGTATCACACGGGACCTTTATGTGACTAGACTTACTGCTCTTTCACTCCTGAGAAAAGCCCTTTTGTCTAGCAGTTTACTGGCATGGATGTTTCCTTGTCTATTACACCATTCATGACAGATTTATACTTTAGTTTAAAAGCAGCTAGGCCAGAAATCCATCAGGAATTAGTAAATTAGAAGTACTCCCTTTCAAAAAGGCCTTGTGAGAAAAATGTCAAAAGCTGGCAATTACCACTAATATTTTCTGTTGCCCAATTGCATTTCTTTCATGTTTTTCCCTGGTACCTGCTTTGGATCAGTATCCAAGACATCTGAAAACCAACTCTTAATCTTTGGTCCAGTTGCAGCAGGCAAGACCATTCTGTCAAAGTGGAAACAGATTAAAATCATACTTTTTTAGAGGTTAATTTATAACTTTGGCACAAAGCATTGGAAATATCAACTAGGACTTACTTAGCAGGAAGTTTGGGGGGAAAGAAAAAGAGGAGAAACATTAGTAGATCTTCAGATTACTAGGTTGATGCTCTAGAGACAAATCAGAATCAGGACAAAGACAGGTTCAGCTGTAGATTGAGTATTGTAGGAAGGACAGACTGCAATATCCATAGATAAGTTGTCTTATGGTACAGTAAGACTGGTTTTGATGGATGGTTTCCATCTTCAGCTAGACTTCTTTCTAAAATTTTTCACCTATTTCATACAGTGAGATCAAGTGGAAGGAAGTAGATGCAGAAATGTCTGAGGTTTGGGGGTTTTTGTTTTACCTTTTAAAATCAATTAGGAAGATGCTTACAATTCTCTGAGAAGCCTTAAATGTCCGCAGATATTTTAGATCAGATCTGAGATTTGTCATGTTTTATAATTGTCTCCATTGCCATCTGTGATTCTTAAAGCCATATTTAGCTAATATGCTTCTGAAAATAGTGTTTTGGAGGTGATTAACAGCTAGTTCAAGTCTGGCAGTTTAGTGCTCTGCGGAGAGCTTATTCTGCTCCTGAGCAGCTCCTGCAGCCTAGGGTTAAAAAACAAAAGGTGTAAAACCACAATACATTTAGCATAAGAGAAAATCAATTTGCTGAAAATTAAAAACAAAATAAACACAACCTTGTGTAATTTTTAAAATATATTTTTAATGAAACTAATTTAAAATAATGCTTTTAATCCTTTATATGTCATTATTTTTATTTTGTAATCTGGAAATGAAGTTCTAAAGTGCTTTAGACCCCCCAAAACGCTTCAAACAAGGACAAGAGAAATTCCTTCCTTAGTTTTGCTTCACTGCTTGCTACTTGAGTGATGATAAACTACATGTGACTTTTGGACTAGGCTGTTCACATGATCACTGTGAGATTATATATGTTCCTCATGGATCTATGCATGCTGACTGAAAATCATGGACTTTCCTTTCTTGCAGCCTCATCATGTTATATTCAAGTTACATTTACTTTATTTAAGCCTTAGTTTTGAATTTTTCAAGATACATGTATTTTCTTGTTTTATACAGGACAAAATGTTGTGTTATGTTTTGTAGAATAGTATATAGGAAGTGAAACACCTGTAGGCTTTGTCACAGGTTTTCACTTGCAATTCATCAAGGTATTTTTTATGTGTGCAAACACATTCTGCAAATGGAAGTATGTAAGCAAAGAAGATAAAGATAACATTATGTTCTACTTTCTTATCAAGGATGGCTACACTATTGGTATTGAACACTTTACACATGTAAGATTTGAGTATGTTAGCTAAGTTTTTAAGCAGTGTTTTGTGTTCTTTACTAATGCTAACAGCATAAAATTGTTGTAGAAATTCTTAAATTTGAAGACACCGTTCCATTTAAACAATTCTAGAAAAATTGCATGTTTTTAATATATTTTTTCATTCCTGTGTAGACCCACTTGTCGGTATTGTTGAACAGAACAAGAGAATAGTATCCATTTCTCCTAAGTCTCTGCTTGACATAAGAGCAGTTGCTCCATTTCAAATAGAAATAGTTTGTATTCAAGAAAACTGGGTTTTTAAAATCTGAGTATCAACATTTAGCTTTCTAGTCTTACTGAACCACTTTGTCTGTATCCGTACTATGTATGTTAAACCAGCTTTAAGGGTAGATGACGCATAGATGGTAGATTAGGGACAACTTCTAATGGGAATTCTTAAAGCACTCTCTAAAATGTATTATTTATTAAAATTCTTAACCTTAAACCATATTTTGACACTGTATATGAAGAATCTATTTTTCCTCTCAGGCTGACATGCATGGTACTCTGACCTTCGTATTGATTCCCAGTCAGCAGAGCAAGCCACCTCCTGCGAAGGAGACTGTTGTAAGTAGATCTACAGGTGTTCTTGTGCTTGGTGGGATGTACTTGGTTTTACCAGTAGTGTGTAAAAAGTCCTTCTGCAGGTCCTGTACACTGTGGAACAAACCCAAAATGTAGCCATTTAAATTTCTTTTAATTGTTATCAGACTAACACCTGAATTAATTGTTGAAAATTATTAATGAGCTTAAACTAAAACTCTGAGTGATTTTAACTCGGTTTCTGAAAGAAATTGTAAAAGTAGAACTTCTTGTGGTTCTGAGCTTCTTATTTTGAATTTCTGTGTTTTGTCTATATATATGTATCTATTAAAAAATTTGGATTGTCGAAACTTGCAAATATGCTTTTGGAGGAAAAGATAGCTTTAACAGTTTGAAGAAAGAATGCCCAGACATTAATGATTAGTGACAAAATACAGGTGAAACTTAACTGAAGGCCCAGCTAATGGGCTTCAGCCTGTGTATTTATTAGGTACTTTAACCAGTCAGAATACCTCTGATAATTTTTGAATGCAGAGAACTTATATCAGGGAATTGTCTCCTACAGTGGTGAGGAAATTGCATTTTAAATTCAAGCCTTTCCACCCAACCTAGCACAGCTGTCTCTTTTCCATTGCTAACCTAATGATTCTATTCCAGCACCTCCTGTATGCCCCAGATAAAGTTTCCATTCTGTAGAAGCTGGGAGTTTTTATCTATCGTAGCTCTAATGCAATCACAGGAAGACAAGGTTTGATTCTTCAGAAGTCACAGGGCTGTTGCTGTTTTTCTTTTTTTTTAACCTTCTATCTCCTACAGATACATGTGAAAGCACATTTTGACTACGATCCTTCTGATGACCCTTACGTCCCCTGCCGAGAATTAGGCCTGTCTTTTCAAAAAGGAGACATACTCCATGTGATCAGTCAAGAAGATCCAAACTGGTGGCAGGCTTACAGAGATGGAGATGAAGATAATCAGCCATTGGCAGGCCTTATCCCTGGTAAATAAAGTTCTAGAAAAAGCTTGACAATCAGTCAACTTAGTTATAGCCACACAAGAGTAATGCTCAGGTTTTCAAAGACTTGTGTGCTCTTTAATATCTGTTGTCTTAAACATACCTGTGTCTAATATCTGTTGCCTTAAACATACCTGTGTCTTTGAACCGTTTGCAACAGAGCCTACTGTTGGGCGTTACCATGTCTGGAGTTAAACACAGAGTAAAGCTACTGCTTTCACTGCCCCTTCCAGGAGCTGCTCTCCTCTTCCTTTATTCCTCCACCACGGGGACTCTGCAGATTCGGAGTTCCCTCTGCTGGCTACAGCAGAGATTGTAGGACTGCAGCCCACTTGTTCTCCGGAGATGGGCACAGCTCTGAGGTTTCCTACCTTTTTCAAATAAACTACTTGATACAGTACCTATTTATGGTCACTTTTCAGCATGTTTTCCCTTAACAAAGGGCTTCAGTTACCAGTGACAGTCAGATTTCCTTTCTCGCTGTTGAGGACCTTTGGGTAACCGGGTTTTCAGGCACTGAAGTCTGTTCATAGTTTTTGCATTGCAATAGGTACTGCAGCCTAGTTCATTGAAGATCCGCTGCTCTGATAAACACAGTGAACAAAAGACTTTTCAAATTCCATAAAATATCACACTGTAACTTTATGATGCTTAAAGAAGTTGAGAGGAACACTGATTTAAATACAGGCCAATATTTTTTAAATCGAAGTTCAAAATATTGAATATAAATAGAAATCATTTGACATACAAAAATAATTAGAAAATTACATCATCACAGTGAGGAAACTTACTCTTTCTAGTACTTTCACTTTTCCAGGCAAAACTCTCTAGTATACTACAAATTCTCTGCAAGTGTCTCTTGATTAATTTATTTTTGAAGTAATAAATCAGTTTTGCAGCAACTCTGGTTTCTCTTGTAAAATTTCTTTTGTGTGTTGCATTCTACTAGGAACCTTCAGAGATGTAAAAACTTGGGAAAGAGTCAAATGAGTAAGTCATGATGAAAAAGCATGGAAATGATTTCTAAATGTTAATGACTCTTGTGCTTTTTTTTAATGCTTCAAGGGAAAAGCTTTCAGCAACAAAGAGAAGCAATGAAGCAAACCATAGAAGAAGACAAGGAGCCTGAAAAATCAGGTGAGATATATGCTTCCCAAGTTAAAAAATAAAATCTCCTGTAGCAGTGTTAATTAGTTTTATATGGAACCTTGTCATGGTGGAGTTGTAGAACATTCTCCTGGTGTATTTTTTTTGTAATACAGGTGGGATGATTCTGTGAAATCCTTCATATAAATACAAGTCTGAATTTAACACCTTGTTGTATAAATCCCATGGGTTTTTTACAACTATGTGTGATGTAATTAGAATGATGTAGAGAATTTAGAAAGCCCCTTTTGTCATAAAGAATTTTACCAGCCATGACTTGGTTGAAGTCCTTGACATTTGCTTAATACACCAAAGCATTGTAATCAACAAAAGGATATTATACCTTTTCAAAACTGCAGAATAAATTCTCTACTTTAAAGACCCAAAACATGGGCAGAATAGGAATATTTTTGTTGTATGGGTGCTTGATTGTCATAATTTTTATTTTGGTTAGGAAAACTCTGGTGTGCGAAGAAAAACAAAAAGAAGCGGAAAAAGGTTTTATACAATGCAAATAAAAATGATGGTAAGGAACAACTTTTGTACAGTGTGTGTAATTATAAACAACCATAAAAGATTCTGCAAACAGCCTTGGGAAGAGAATGCTGAAATTTAGGATCTGATGTTAGAAATGCTAGCAGTAAGTTCTGTGTAAGTAATACTGTGTTGTGTTGTAGCATTTAGTGAAAGATGTTAAAGTGAAAGGACTTGTAAAGTCATTTAGTGTCTTTATTAAAGATCAGATGATAAGAGAAAGAAACACATAGTTCTTTTTAGGCATCGAAGCACTCATAATTTTACAATGATGAACCAATTTATTACAGCTTTGTAATCACTGCATAATTATAAATATAATTAAATAATTTTCCAGAAATGGAAACTTTCTTGACAGATTTTATAGGCTACTAGTACTTACGTTCTTACAAAAGTACTTTGAGATTGGGATGATGGTTGCTGCCAGTGGGTATAAAGTGTTAATCTTGTACTAGAAACTTGGTTTATTTTGGCAAAAAATGTTATTTCTTGGGTTTATGCCACTAGTTATATGAAGAGTAGTCAGTGGAAACATTTTTTTTCCCAAGAAAGGGAAAAAATTCTCATCTTACTGGCCACATGATGATCTTTGGGGTTCTGTTGCTTTGCTGACTCAGAGTAAGAGGCTGTGCAGAGTCAGGAACTGTCTGAAATCTGATACTGCATGCACTGATGATAAGCAATACATGGATCTGGCAGTAGAGTACATTGTGACTGTTTTATTGTTCTCTCTGAAGATTATGACAATGAGGAAATTTTGACCTACGAGGAAATGTCACTGTACCATCAGCCAGCAAATAGGAAACGTCCCATTGTTCTGATTGGCCCCCAGAACTGCGGCCAGAATGAGCTGCGGCAGAGGCTGATGAATAACGAAGTGGATCGCTTTGCCTCCGCCGTGCCCCGTGAGTGTGACAGCAGATAAGGTTCCTCATTCTGAACCTTGGCTGCAGACAAATCCTGTTGTGTTGGAAATAGTAATTAGGAGCTTGGGGGTTTGGCACAGGATATATTGAGCTCTTGAAAGAAGGGAAGTTAATGCAAATCCAGTGTTACAGTGTTCTGGAGGCACTATAAGACACGCATTTATATTGGTTTGAATAAAATTGGAGTGAGTTACAGAGGTTCAAAAAGAAACCAGGCAATATTATATTGGGCAAAAATTTTTTAATCAGATGTCCTGTGGAAATTTATATTTAGATGGAGGTGGCTTTAGTGCCCTCCCAAACCACTTGTATTTCACTGAATATTGTATTTTTAATGTCTAATGTACTCTAGATTGCGTTTACAGACAATGTAGCAATATATATTTGTTGAACAACAATTAATAGCTGTTTTCACATTCAGAACACAACTGCACAGTTAAAACTATTGCTTTTGTAGCTGACTGTTTTCTCCCTCTAGATAATGTAAGAGGGACCTCTGAATTGAGTTTGACAACTTAACCTGACCAAGGACATTTATTGTAGAAAACAAAATACATGGATTTCATGGATATTTCCTCTGCTGGGTTGGGGAGGGTATGGGGGGTATGTTTGCATGATTAGCAATATCCCTGCTAAGAGAAAAACTCTTCCCTTTCTTCAATTCTATACGTGTATCACCGTCTCAATTTCTTTTTTGTAGATACTACTCGGAGTAGGCGAGAGACTGAAGCAGCTGGCAGGGATTATCATTTCATCTCCAGACAGGCATTTGAGAGTGACATAGCTGCAGGGAAGTTCATTGAATATGGAGAGTTTGAGAAGAACCTCTACGGTACAAGCATAGACTCCGTGCGACAAGTCATCAACTCGGGCAAGATATGCCTTTTAAATCTTCATACCCAGGTATGGCAAAGATCTTGTCTGTCATGTTTTAATTGTAGAAGCTACTGTGAATATCTATAGAGCTCTATCTGGTTTATAAAATTTGTGTGTTTTCAAGATCCATATTCATGTTTATGCCAGGTTTTCTTTCAGTGATGCTCAATTGACTCTGTTCAGTTCCTTGTTTGCTAATATGCATATCTTTATCTGTGATGCAGGTGATAGGGGCCTTAGTTTTCACCAGCTTTAAGCATCTGGAAACCATCTAAATTTAAAAATTAATTAAAATAAGATCTGTGTCTTTCCATCTTCCAATTACTCTGTGATTTCTGGGGCTTTTGAAGATCAAGAGGACATTGTTTGTGATTATACTTGGAAATTGTATTTCAGGAATGTGCAGTTCCCAAATAGAGTTCAGAAATAAAGTACATCACATCCACAGTATTTAAAAACCATTTAGCTATGACCTTTTGGTTATGAAGAGAAAAACTGTGTTTGCATACCTCAATTTGAAAATTTAGTCAAACATGGTAAAAGGCTGAGTCTTGGAATGGAGCCTGTTTTCTGATACATACGATATGTATGAGGTCTGCTGCTGTTGTAGATGCTGCAAAAGAAGCCCTAAAACTCAGCCATATCACTAAAATCTAGTAGTATTGAAGCTATAATTAGTCATCACAAGCTGGGACCATGTGATACTTTACTAGCATAGCTCATGAGTATTGCAAAGCATGTCATGAGATGAAAATTCATAGCTCTTTAAAAATGTATCTAATTCTGTGGTTATAAAAATTTATCTCAGAGACAAGTTGTTTATCCCAACACAAACCTGACAAAACAGAATACTACACATACAGTAATAGTGCATCTGATACCTTGTATTTTAATATTCAAAACAGAAAAGGTTAAACTGTAATTTTTAAATTAAACTAATACTTCAAGACTCCTCTCTGTTCAAAGCTGATACCTTTACTTAGCATTGTAAGAAATTTAGTTCAATGTAGCTGACCTTTTTATTGCTTTTGGATACCAAAAGATCTATTCCTTCAGTTCAGTTATGAAGAATATTCTTGAACAAACGAAATAGTTGAGTTTCATGAAGTTGAAAAATATTGGAATATAAATTTAATAGGAAACAGTGTCTGAAGTCTGAATATTTCTACAGTTAATTCTGTTGCTGTTAATAAATTGTACAGTTGTTGTGTTTGAGAAGTATATTATCAATTATAGCATGTGAATAGTACGTCAATAAATGACCTTTTTCTGGGTGGAACTGTTAAATATTTAATCCTATTTTTGCAGTCACTGAAAACACTACGTAACTCTGACTTGAAGCCATATATTATATTTGTTGCACCACCATCACAAGAGCGACTACGTGCTTTATTGGCCAAAGAAGGGAAAAATCCTAAGGTAAGGTGTCTTAAGTGCTTCTGAACCCATGCTGGGTTTGCTGAGCAAATGCACATACTCTTTCCTTGGGATGGAGACACAGCAATGGTACTGGCAGTTACCACTGCAGCGAACCAGTGTAGCTGTGCTGCAGGTTGGTAGCCAGATGATGCTAAGGAAAGAGTTCATCCAGGATGCTTTTGGTCTAAAGAGATGTGAGAGGTATTAGACAAGAGAATGCACTGCTGATTCAGTAATCTGGGGCACAGTGTGTCTGCACTGGGGTCCCTGTATTTGGGTACAAAACCACGACCTTTTATTTCAAAACTGTGGAATACCCAGTTTTGTCCTCAAGTAAACCTGGGAGTAATTCTATGAGCAAAGGATTACCAGTTTTCATTTCACAACATACCTGCCTTTGGAAAAGTATTTACTTTATCCAGAACCCTTCATATAAAATTGTTTTAATGCTTGATCTTGTGGGAATCACTCTTCATTTTTAACCAGTCATGTCCAAGATCTGAGCTTAAGAGATTATTTAGTTACTCAGAAGTTAGTTCTGCAGAATGGACTTACAAGCCACAGATTAAACCAGGACATCTGAAAGCTCAGAAAAGTTCCTTATCAGGCTATGGTATACCAAGTACTTACTGCTCAGGCAGTGCAATATGTTCATCATCAGCTTTTTAACTGAAATCTATACTTTAGTGATTGGTGGGTGCCCTTTGCCACCACAGTAACTTCAGAGTACTGATTGAGCATAATGCAGTTCATATGAAGGAAAAACAATCTTCCCAGCATAACTCACAGTTATTCTTGACACAGCTGTTGGACACTCACTGGGATCTGTGGCTGTGTTGTTTTGCTCTCCTTGTTTGATGCAAGGGTGATTTATTACTTGTGTGCCAGATTTAAAGGTCCATTAAAGTCCAAATGTTGAAAGAGAGGAAATTTCCTTTCCTTCCCTGGCCTCTGAGTCAAATATAATCATAGTCTTTAAATGGGTGTTTCCTCCTTCATGTTTATGCAATGAAGGAAACTTTATTTTATATAAATATTGCATCTTATGTATGTTCTAGATTTTTATTGCAGTAGTTAAGGAATCTCTTTGCAGAAAAAAAAGAATGTATTGTTGTTACACTGTGCCTGTTTTCTTTCTGATTAATTTTATTGGAGTTGTATTTATTTCAGTTGGGTACATGCTATGGAGTTAAACCCCATCTCTGATACAGAAAAGAATATTTCTTGCATGTATGCCCAAATGTTGCTCTGATTTTTCAAGAGCGTGCAATGACTAAGAAAAAAGTCCTAATGCCTGAAGTTCCTTTTGAAATGTCCTCCCTAGGATGTTAACTCAAAAATTATACCTGAATGTTTCTTTATACACTATAAAATTAAATTGAGAAAAACACTTTTAGAAAATAAGTGTAAGAAAAATTCTGAAATCAAAACATTTCTACTTCTGCCTTTTTATCATTTATCTACACTACAATATTCTTGCTTTTGACATATTCCCTTCTAGCTCCCAAATGATGTTTTCTGTATTTCTGCAATGTTATTCAGCTAATGTTACAGTGATTTGGTCAACTTAAATGTGTAACTCTCACTGTGTGTGGCTCTCACTGCTGTGTACTGAGCACTTGTCACCAATGCCAGCTGTCTCCTTTGGCTGCTAGGTGTTGGCAGTGGCAGCAGAACGCTGCCTTGTTCCGCACGGTTCAGATTGTCTTACACCACCTCGGCCATCTCCAGTCTCCTTCAGTGAGATCAGTGTTGTGCAATGAGCAGTGCTGGATCTTCCTCCTTTGCTTCAGCCTGAGCAGTTATTTACTCTTTGCCACTCATGGCCAATCAGTCAGGATTCTCTTGAACACCCTTAGCTTTCAAATAGGAATCACGGTTGAGTGTTCCTGCAAACTTTTCAACAGCCAATAGCAACACCATGAGTGTTTGTGTAAAAAAAAGAGTTGTTCCATTTCCCTACTGTTACTGTGGAGGAGAGGCATACACACCTACACTAACTCTGTTTCTGATTGCAGCCAGAAGAGCTGAGAGAAATCATAGAGAAGACAAGGGAGATGGAACAGAACAATGGCCACTACTTTGATACAGCAATTGTGAATTCTGATCTTGATAAGGCATATCAAGAGTTACTCCGGTTAATAAATAAGCTTGACACAGAACCCCAATGGGTGCCCTCCACCTGGCTTCGATGAGAGCAGTTCCAAGGGACAAATGGACTTCAATCTAGTTACCTTTCCAAGCAGATCATGTGTAGGTCTGCCCAATTCTAGTATAAATGCATGTGAGCTTTAGTGGCAGCATCCTATGCCAGTGAAATTGCGTATTACTGAAAAATACGCTGTGAGTCAGCTTGTGAGCCAGTTTAACTGATCGAAAGATTGTACAAGTTTTCTTTCTCTGTGGTCTAGAAATGGAGACCAAGTCAGTACTAAATTCTAAAGCTTTAGATAGATTTTTTTTTCCTAGCAACTACTTTTATACATAAATCCACTTTTTTTAACTTAGAATCACCCTTCTGACAAAGATTTTAAGTGTGTTTGTGTGTATATATATAGTCCATGCTGTCACATAGTTATAAATATGAATGTTATTTAACACTTAACTTAATGACTTTGTGGGACGTGATGCTAGTTCAGGAGCATAACTCTACAGATCACTGGGCAGAGAAATAATCTACACATGAAAAATACCAATGACAAACCTCTCCTGTTCAAAAAAATACCCAGAATGAAGATGCTGCTCTGGTCTGGAGCTGCCCTGTGAGGCTTGAGTTAATATTTTATTTCTCAAACATTCCACTTTCTAATAGCACTGTAATTGAAACATGTGTATAATGTAAATATTTCGATCCTTGTGTCTTTTTAGTCAGACTTTTAAAATCAGATTTGACTGCACAGTAATTTTAGGTCCAATCAAAGATGACTATTATATTGAACTTCTAGATGTGATATTTTTATGCTGTTTTCTTTAAAACATACTGATTGATTGGAGACGCTGTTTTTCACAGACCTGTAGACACAGAAAGGCAGAGGTTATATTTTTGTGAAAATATTTAGTTATAAGACATGCTGCTTGAAAGTCAACTAAAATTCTCATGTTTTATAACAGAATACTGACTTATACAGACTGATGTGCTGAACATGGGAAGACAGTGGGGTTTTTTAATCTCTGCAAATGGTTCATGTTGTGGCTGTTGGACTAACGGACAACTAACTGGAATTAAAATAGCTGAATGTAGCTACTGTGTTATGAGTATTATAATTCACTAGCCAACATATTGTCCTGCATTTGCTCAGTACTGCAGTGAAAATATGTGTAAAACACTGGTAACTGACTGAGAAGTCACAAGAAAGGGGAATATTTTTAGTGGTTAAAACAAAAAACTTGAAACAAGGGAACAAAAGGTAAGGTCTGTACCCTAATGTGTTCTACAAAGCAGGTGGGAACATCTCTGCATGCTCAAATTATTCTGGCTGTGAAAGTATAACTACTGTGGCTGTGCATCTGCAGTAGGGCTGTTTTTGCTGACACTAAATGAATAGTAGTATCGTGGCTGGTTTGGGTTTGGGTAGCACAAAGAACCTGAACTGTGAATATTTCTTTTAGCCATAGCGTTTCTTTGTTCCTATAGGTAAAACACTGGAGTTATGTCAATGTGTAGTTCACTCCTGTCTAATGTTGAAGGATAAAGTAGTTACTGTTTTCCATTCTGTCTTGCATATATTCTTCTTGAAATGTTAGTGGAACAAATTCACACCCACTGTTAAAGGGCTCAAAGTATAGAGCAGATGTAAAGAAATTGTCAGATAACTGTCCTAGGTACTGAACTAATAATCAGTACATTTTTGTATTAAAAAATTGAAGTATAGAGTGCATTCCTGTCTTGCTAGAAAGGAAAATTATTTGCTGGTTTAATTAATACTTAGGGCTGAGTAGCAATTAAGTAGTGGGGATAAGTAATGATGCTTCAGAAAGAAAATGGGGTGGAAACTTGAGTCTCTTAGTTCAAGTCAATGTTAGAAATAATACTGTGCTACTGTTGGCCTAAGGGCTGGATATTCAAATTACAGCTTTTTGCCTCACATTGCAGGCATGTTCTCAGTTTCATCCATAGTTTATGACAACAGCAGTCTTCAGGTATATTGGAAAAACTGTATTGATTCTACCCTTTTCAAAGAAAGATGATTATAGATGTGTTAGGCTTTTGGGTATTGAATGTTTCTGGACAAGAAGGTGGAATGCAGTAGAATATGTTGAGAAAGGTTAACCTAGCTCAGCTATGTAGGTGCTGTCCAAATTCTGCCAGTCACAATCAGCTCAAGGTGGTTGCTGAACCTCCTTAGGTATTCAGTGTTTATAGGCAGCATCAGTCTCAGCAAATCATGCCATTCATGTTATTTCATTGACATTTGTCTCCCTGGTTTTTCTGAAATGGTGTACAGAATCTGTTTTTATATAAATGAGCTTTTGAATGTAGACTTAAAGCATATTGCTTGAAGTTCAGCTCTACTCTCTCAATTCCCAAGGCAAACAGAAGTCACTGACATCCATAGAGAGGTGCTATGGTATCTTTTAACCAGTGTTAGCTTTGCATCCTGCAGAAGGGAAGAGCCTGAGCAGCACTGAAATATGTATCTGGATGTCCATCTGCTGCTAGCTTGAACCTGGAACTACCTTGTGTAAGAAATGATTCCGTCTTGTTTATGAAGAATGTGTGCTAGTTCCCTCGAGAATAAAAAAGCATACATAGACTTCACTGGTAAAACTCTTCAACCTTATCCCAGGCTTTGTAGTGAACTGTATCAGACTGAAATAATGGTATCTGCATTTTTACCAGTCCAGATTTAATTAAAAATAAATATTAAATGAATTGCAGAAAAGAATTTTTGAATGTAATTAAATATGACTTTTAAAATTTTAGATGGGTGGGTTCCATGCCTTAAATAATTGAGGTAACTTAACTGAGACCTGTGGTTAGCCCCACATTGTACTTTTATACATGTATCTGCACTCTGTATTTTGAGACATCATGAACTGCACACTAATGTAAAAATGTAAAATATTTCTAGATTTAAAATAAATCACTATACAGTTTTACTTCTTGTAGTGAATCTTGGGAGTCTTCTTTCTGCCATTTTGGTGAAACATTCTGTGACCCATCAGTGCCCTACAGAATGTTGCATGAGCCTTCTGACACCATCCATCCTGTGGGAGAGGCTACAACAGGTCTGCAGAGCTCCAGTGTCTCTCTTTCAAGCTTGATCTGTATCTTACAACAGACTATGGACTTAGTATTCAGCTGTGCTGTCTGCAGCTTCACAAGAGAAAAGAAATGACCTTATTATTCATGCAATTCTAAAATTATTTTTAAAGGTGTTAATAGAAATTTATTCCTTGCAGTTACCTTTCATCTACAGTTAAGTGCTAGATCATGTTTGAAAGAAGATGCTTACCTTGAATAGATTAGACTTCTAGTAGTAGAAACCATGAACTAGGATTAGTTCTGGGTTTGCTGATTGCAAACCAGTGTCTTCAAGAAAAAGAACACAACCATTGTGTTCAAGGAATGGACGTGGCACTTAGTGCAGTGGACTGACAAGGTGGTGATTGGTCAGAGGTTGGACTCAGTTATCTTAGAGGTCTTTTACAACCTAAATGTATCCTGTGCTCATGTCTTTAGGAAATAAGTTCTTCAAACTGAGCAGGGTGATAGCCTGCTGATCAGCCACTCTCCTGGACTCCACTCAGCAACCTTGGACATGAGAATTGCAGGAAGAATGGATTGCTGTACATTCAACCCTGCTTTGCTTGCCAGCCTACTGAAGCAATGAAGATTTGCAGCAACATAGCTACATCTAGCTAGATGGCTGTTTCTATGTAGGAGGGAGCCACATCTCCTTAGTTACTTATATGAAGCAGTAAAGATTAAGTAAATGTGAGCACAGGCTGTAAGAGATGTGCTCAGTGTGGTTTCCACGTCAGGGGTAAAGGGTGAAGCAGAGGTTTTATTTTGAAATCAACACAACAAGCTTTTAAGACTGTCATCTTCTAGCAATTTGAGCTGGACACCAGGTACTTTAGCAGTTTAAATTTACACTTGTTTCTAGCACAGACAGTACACAAGTTGGCAAAACCTCTAATTAAAACGGTGGCTATTTTAGGCCAACGGTAACAATCGTGCAACAAAAATATATCACAGAAGACTGTGGATTTCGTCAACAGGTTAGAAAACTAGAGTTCCCTTTAGAGGCTTTTTTCAGCTGTGCCAATACTGGCTCTAAGCAACTTGAATATTACTAGTTCAGCAGCAAAGAATATCACATGCATCTTCCTCCCTAAGTAACATTTTTCTCTGCTTGTACTTAGGAAGGGGAGCAATTAGATTAATCTGATTAGGCAAATCCAGAGCCATCCTTCAAAAAAATACAGCTATTAACAGTCATTCCTACTAAGTGAAGGAACAGGCTGAACATGGAATAGAAGGCTTTCCTGATAATAAAGCATCTGACCCATTTCTGCCTTTCCTCTTATGCTGCAGTCAAGTTCCCAGATTTCTAATCTCCCAGGAGAAATCCACAATCCATTCAACTCAAGACTTGGACACCAAATGAGAAGCCACATAAGTATCTTGGAGGCAACATGTCTTGAATTACATTGCAACTGGACATTCTGTATCTTGGGTCCCCTGCTCCATATACACCAACTGTGCAGGGTTACTCGAAGAGAAGGTCTTCATCCTTCTCTTCTGCTAAGAGATTGGCTGGCTCACTTTCCCCACCAGCAGCCCTCCGCAGCTCCCGCTCTTGGTCAGACTTTTCTTTCAAGACTTTTTTCTTTTCCTGGATCTTTTTAAGCCTGTGAAGAGAAATGCAGATTTATCTGTGAAGCAAATGTATTTTCATACAATAGGTTAGTAGCTATGCTATACAAGTTGGATTTGATAAAGCTACCTGGAAAAGTTCCACAGGAAACAAAAATTCTGTAATAAATACCAAATTTGGCAAAATGGCAAAAATAAAAGGCTTTTATTGCTAGCTGCTGCAATTGAAAAACTTAACCAAACTATAAATTATATTCTTGATGCATGAATGCATGATACTATTCTGCTTGTTTTTAATCAAGTTCATTCCTCTTTCATTCATTTCAGGTTTGACCTTTTTGCTTCAGATAGCCCAGAACACTGACTTTATTTATAACTTTCAGACAAGTAATTGGTGGGCTCTGAGTGCCCAGCTCTGGAAAAAAAAAAGTGCAGTAAGAATGATGTCATGTTTAACAATGTTTGCTACCAGATGTGGTGAACAGTTCTCCTAACTCCATTTTGAGGAATGGTCTATTTTAGAAAGAGACCAGTCTAGTCTTTTGACGAATCTTTTACCTGTAGAACTCCTCTCGTTCTCGTTCATCCAGTTCTGTGATGATATAAGAAAGAGTACGCTCAATCCTGGGAATAATCACTAAAAAAATATAAATAAGGAAGTTAGGTCTGCTCTTTATTAGCCAGGAAGTTATCTAATATAGTGTACAGATGTTGTTTGAAGTCAATGTAGTAATTCTTTTGGCTAAGGGAAATCTATGTCTTTCATGGAAGATCATATTATTTCCTGATGGACAAGTACACAAAATATAAAAAAAGTCCTGGGAAGTGGGCAAAATTTGAACTAAAACTATGTTCTTCCTTCACATTGTTTCAGAGACTTCTGTTCAGTGTAGCACCTTTACTCAGGTAAAGAATTATCTCTTTTTAAAAAGGCCATCATGAAAACAAATATTCAAATACAACACAATCACAAAAGACACTAAACACAGCTTTAACACCAAACTGAACAAGCCCTGTGTCAGAATCATTTGCTGAAAGAAGAAACCTGTTATCAGCACTACCAAAATTATTTGGAAGGCTGCAGAGGAAACCTTTTTTAAGTCAAATTGTCAGTGATAAGCTGCAGTTAAGGCCTGTATGTTCAAAGAAGTCAGTCTATGAAAAACCGTGGAAAAGGATGATTTGGAAACATGGACTGAAAGACATTATTGTGTACATGCAAAAATTATTAAATCCAGGACATCAAAACTCAGCAACTTGAAACAATCAAAGCACTCTGGACACTGCAGCAAAATGAATCACAGTCAATACTGGGATTGTAGTAGTACTTAAGAAACGTCAATAAACAAATCTATGAACAAGAACATGAAGAAAAAAGAATTCAGATCAAAGGAAAGTACCAGCATATTGACATAAGGACTGTTCCATGCAAAACCAAGAAGTCACCAGCCTCTCCACTGGGTACCACCATTACAGTTTTAAAGTTTGTTAGAGTGATTTAAAGTTAAATATACTTTAGTTATTTGAAGTTTATTATCCTAGCTATTGGAACATCTTAACACATAGAAACATCGTATCTTCTGCTTCTAGTCAACAGGCTTCATCAGTTAAGTCAAAGTCACTAGCAGGGACTGCAGAATGTTTGTGGAACTTCTGTCCTGTAGATTCTTAATACAATTTCTTGATTACTTTCTCATGTTTTCCTATTCATTTATCTCTGTGTCCTCCAGTCCATTCCACTGGGCTTTTAATTTTTTTCTTTCTTTTCAATATGCTTAATTGTAATGCTTTCTAGAAAGCATTCTTGAACTGGTGACATGTCCCAATCAGAAAGAGTGACTTCCTTGACCATGCTCCTCATCTTGCACAGAGACAGAAAAAGGTTATGCATCCCAAATGGAAAAATACTCACCATGTTCAATTGCATTCACACGTCTGTTTGTTATTTTAATGGCTTCATCCAAAGTAATAAAGGATGTCTGATGGAATGGAATTAAATAATTAATACATAACAAGACAAATTCAACATTTCCACCAGTTCTGTACACAAAACCAGATAGCACTTGAAAGCCAACTGTATGATGTAGCTTTACAAACTATGTCCTTGATAGAAGCAGAATGTTTTCTACTGATGTCACTAGCACACTCAATACTGCATATTAGTGGTTATAAATACCAACTCTCCAAAATAGTTTCTTCTTAGCATTAAAGAATAAGGATTTCTCTGATGCAGTAATACGGCTAAAAAAGGTTTGCAACTTTGTACAGCACTAATTAAGCCACAACTACTGAGAGATAATAACTTTCACTTTAGGAAAGTGAGAAACCAATGATCCTGGTTTTTTTAACTCCCACCAACCTGTAATGAGGCCAGCTCCACAAGCAGCTCCACAGCTTTGGCATAGTTCCTCTTCAGCTTAGCCAGCTGTTCTCCACCTCTGGCCAAGCCAGTCAGCTCATAGCCTGAAAAAAAATGGTTACTATTGCTATTATAGTGTTTCCTTACTAGATAAAAATACACACTACAGAGATATAAAGAGCTCATCAAGTGAGGAGCTAAAGCCTTTTCCCATTAACAAATTGTCTTTATAGTGGTTTATGTTGTGCATGTCTCTAGTAAGACTTAGAAGTCTCAAAATCTGGAAATACAAGTCTTCTCCTCATCTGAAAAATTCATTGATTTAGGAAAGGAGAATCTGTTAGAGTCCCTAATAATCCCTCCATGTCACAGGACCAGGGCAAAGCATCAAAGGAAGTAAGTACCCCTGTGTCTGTGATGTAAACTGACTTATCATTAAGACATGACAGTATTTCTGTATGAGCATGGAATAGCCGTAAGTACATAAAAACAGAATTGGGTTGTACTTACTGTCCCCTCCTTCCTGGTAATGCTCAAAAACTGGCAAGGTTACACCTGACAGGAGCAAACAAAAATGCAGGTAAGAGACATAAAGGGTTACAGATTTATTAAGTACAGCTCACTTTTACCCCATT
This sequence comes from Parus major, assembly GCF_001522545.3. Lineage (NCBI taxonomy): Eukaryota > Metazoa > Chordata > Aves > Passeriformes > Paridae > Parus > Parus major. The sequence goes on along the minus strand of NC_031774.1, from coordinate 29,429,433 downwards.
TGCTTCTAATTATGTAATGTCAGAAGCTTTGTTTACAAAATATTCCTACATAACTTGGAACAATTAAGTCATTCTGGTTCTGACACAGAACTTCAGTATTGTGTTGAGTTTGCAGAGATTAAGACACATGGAAAGTTCAGGGAAATATTCTGGTTTATTCAGTTTTATTATGTTTCTGTTTAGTAATATGTTCCCTTTGCTTAAGGAATATTTTAATCTTTCAATCCTGTTTTATCTGTCTTGTTTTCTTCATAGACAATTGCTTGAAATTTATTTAACTTTGAGGCTTAACTCCTGATCTGTTTTCCAGTAGAGCTGTATGGAAATTATGCTTTGTCCAAAGATTCAGAAATTGGACTGCAGTTTACACACATTAGTTTTATTTTATGAGAGGTAACTAACCAAATACAAAAATCAGCTGTATATGAACAGACCAACAAATTAAAAGTGTTCCTACTGTTAGGTAGGTAAGAAAAAAGGGAGACAGTGTTTGGATACATTCCTCCCTATTTCCAAGTGTCCTATCACAGTTCCCTCAAGAGTTGAAGTACTCATGGCCTGGAAAGGAGTCACCTGCTACATTGTCTTTTTTAGCTCTGATCTTGACTTGTGCTTTGTTCACATTTTGGATCACAGTGGTACTGTAAGGAAGAAAACACAGATCTCAATCAGGAAAGTTGAAGTGGTTCATTAACTCATCATCATATACAAGTTGAATCAGTTATCAAATAGCTGCAAGGACCTGGAAAGTGTTGTCAGCTCAGTTCTCTATGCAAGTCATTCCACAGTCTTCAAAGCTAACACAGAAGCTTTGAAAGAAACAGGTTTCCAGCAAAGTTTGGAAAAGATGCAGAGGCTATGAAATGTAACTTTAAAAATGTCTTAGATCAAGTTTAAACAGCTGAAAAATTAGCCAGTTATCTGGCATATTATTTTAATAACACTGAGTCTAATCAACCTGTAAGATTTCTTTCACAGTGAAAGTAATTTCAAGGCTTTAAATACAAACCAAGGCCACAACATTTTGTTCATTTTAGTTTCTAGGTATTTGTTCTTTCAGACCATTAATGAGTTTATTTACCCACTAACTACTGTATTAACAAACTTGGACTTGTACAACAATTCATCTTGAAGCATTCCAAAGTAACTTGAGGTCTTCCAAGAACAGGTCACTACAACTCCTCTGCTGAAGTCCAGTTTACTTACAGGGTGGAATCCGACTTGTTTATAGCTAAACACAGTGACTAGTTAGGACAGGAAACTGCACTATATCCAAATGAAAGGGCAAAAAGACTTTCCTTCAGCAGCATGCAGATTACTACTGTGTCTGATCACTTGGCCCTTCTCCATGACTTGGTAGTACCATCAGCTGAATCTCAAACACTTCCCCATGCACACCTGAATGAATTACACCAACCCTAGACAGAGCTGTAATTTATTAAAATACAATTAAAGTATCCTGCTGGAGGAAAAGGATTTGTTTCCCCTCTTGCATACAGCCCTCTCTAGCCCTCGTGACACAAAGGTTAGCAAGGTAGGAGATAAGAACAACTGGTAAAATCACTGTGTGACTTACTGGCAGAAAATACCACACATCACATCTGTCCCTCAAATTCACAAGACCAAATTAACAAATTGTCCAATACTCTGATATAAATTCTTGCTTCCCTACATTTTCGATTCCAAGCTGCAAAAAGCAACACCTTCTCAAACCAAAGACAAAAACAAAATTCTGTTAATCTTTCCACTTATTTCGCTTCCAATGGAATGCATGTTTTCATCATGCAAGTTGTCTCCTTCCTCCAGTGATGTCTCACACCTTTACATAACACAATTCAGTTCATCCTGTCCACAATCACCCTTTTTTAGGTGCCTTTAAGAAATTACCTTTTTTCTCCAAAAAAGATAATAGTAATTTGTTGATAGGTCTTTCCCATAGGTAGGCCATCCTCATGGAAGCCCAGCAATCCTCACCTGAAATCTCCTGCTGTGAACTTTGCCTCAGCAAGTGAAAAGGCAGCTTCTCTCATCACCTCACCCATCAGCATCTTAGTCTGTTAAAAAAAAAACAACAACAAAAGGCAGCATATGCAAGGCACATTGTTACTCCTTTTCTGGGATAAATAACTAGCAGCATCAAGAGAAGAAATTGAAGAGAATGAGAAAGTCCTATATAGACAGCTTACTCTCAAACTGGAAATCGTAATTCTTGGGCGACTGGCAAAAAAAAAGGAAGTATTTCAGCTGTTTCATTGTAGAACTCATAGAAATAGCAAAAGATTTGTCTTAATCATGAAATTCTATTACATGGGGGTTAAATCACAACAGTAACATGGCTCAGTAAGAAAATACTCTTCTTTCACGTTGTATGGAATCCTATGACACAGCTGAAGTTGTTTTTCAACATACAAATATATGCACCTTTGTGAAGCTGCAGGCTCCTCCCACTCCGTTTTTTCCCAATTTTTACAGATTTGTAGCCCTTGTAGCTAAAAACCTTGCTATTGAGAAACACCAGCCTTTGTGTGTCAGACAGTGTCTAGGAAGCAATGCCAGAGTGATAACAAAGGACCACTGCAAACTATGGACATTGCAGCAGCTGCAGCTAAAACAGTGCAACTAAACCCATCAAATATGCCAGAACAGAACAAGTAGTAGGCTCTACTGACTATCTCAGATTTGTCATCCATGTTACAAAGGAAGAAGCAGGACTCTGTGTTCCTTCCTAAAAGAACAAGCCCCATCTGGACAAAACTTGTGCTTGCCAGTGTACCTAGTCATGCAAGAAACATTATAGATCTGCAGTATCCCCTCAAACCAGATGAAGCAACAAAAATGGGGCTACAGAATATGTTCATACCAATCCTAAAGTATTTGGCAGCATCACAGCTAATTCCCTGTAATATACAAGAGATGATAGGGAAGTTGGGACACCAAAGAAAGCAGAGGCTTAGACTGTCTGGAAAGAGGTGAACAATATTAACTCTTCCAAGTTCCTGTATCATTTCAGCCAAAAAATGTAATTCTGTTCACGTGTTCTCAGTAGTCTCACAAAAAACAGCCAGAAATTTGTCCTATATTCCAGCCTATCTAATGAAGTTAGCAGAACAGGAATGCACAACAGACAGAGCAGACAGATTTCAAGTAGTTAACCAAACAAAGGCTAGTTTACCTACCTCAATAATTTTCTTAAGGATCTGCCTGAATCGAAGTGTCAAAGCATCAGATTTTTTCTTTAAGAGGTTACGACCTGTTTGGGCTCCTTTCAAACGAGCCTTCATGATGGTCTGAGCCCTGGTAAACAGAGGAATAAAGAAAAAACATCCTGCATTGTCTGAAGGGACTAGGAAAAAACTTTGGTGAATTTTTCTGACATGCATATGACTGAAATTATGAGGCAACCAAGAAACACTGTTGTAAAACAAGATGTCCCCCTCAGGACAGAACTGTAGATTCCCATTTAAAAGCAAGGGAAATTATATTTATCTCCATCATCACTGAGAACTACAAGGTCTGTGAAGTCCAAGCTCATGGAAGATTGACAAGACATACTGCAGTGCTTCCATAATAGGAAATAAGACTTTTCATTTTTCTTCATGAGTTAGGAGCACCAGAAATCAAACTACTCCAAATACCAACTGTCACTGTGATACTGGTATTGCTTTTTTTTTACTACCATGTCACCTTAAAATCAGACAACACAGCAAATTATTCATGTGGTCATTATTGTTGATGCCATGTTCTGATTTTACAGAGCAAGAAGATGCAGCACTTCTACATTCTGGTTTTCCTTGGCTTCATATGCTGCATAGGAGATTTACAAGCTATTACAGACAATCAAAAGCAGCAACAAGTTAAAAGGGATATTAGTGAATTAGCTGTAGCTTTAATTCCAGTAGCACACTTATAGGTTTTTTTGTATGAAATTATGAAAAGGAACTGTACTACTTTCTACATGCAGCCACTGTGCACAAAGGACACCGTTCAAGCCAAGTTCTTACACACTTCCTCTCTGACCTTGGAAAAAATAAGTGTAATTAAGATTCTATCTACACAGTGGAATCCACTACTGGCCACATCTGCTGGCATGTGATGAGAATAGCTCCATTAACATCTACCAAATATGTATATCTGAAAACCATGAATACTTCATGAATGTTTATGATTTAAAAAAATTAATCAGAGATTAAAAAGGCAACTTTACTTTCCCAACAAGCAGGTGTCTGTCATCACCTTGAACTAACTTGTTTGCTCTGTTCACCATCTGCCAGGGACTGGCTGGCCTTCTAGTTCAAGCAAGATCTCACTTGCTCTGAGAGTGCAATAAACAAAGTTTGTTTACTCTCAAGGAAACTGAGCAGTTTCTGGAATTGAAGATATCCAGCACAGAAGAGGCTCATACCAGCAAGCCACTCTGTAAAACCAAAAAACCCTGAGCCAACATGAAAAATAAACCTCATTAAATCCTTTTCTGTCAGTTAACAAAATTAATTGTTGCAGACACAGGTCATCTCTATTTTGCCATTCTAACTTACATTCATTTGGGAACACCACCCACATTATTGTCTATCACCTTGTTTGAAACTGGGCTTGTAAATATTAGGCCTTTGTACATGACCACCCTCATGCCACAGTGACACATGACCTCACAAATCCAGACAGCTTTCAAGAGTGACTGAAGTGCCCCGTCCTTGGACATCCAAACTGAGTGAAAAATAGCACTACCAAAGAGCAGGAGTGAGACCAGATGACTTAGTGTATGCAATAATTCATTTCTGTGTATGCAATAGTTTATTTCTAAACTAAATTTCAAAACAGAACCTTTACCATGTAATGCATTAATCTTTCCATATAAACTGTTACTTTATATGTCCTGAGCTCATACAGAGTGAATAATTATTATTTCATGTTTGAGGTTTTCTGTCCTGCAAGGCACCCTTTCTATTATGAAGATTATGTCCAGGCATCAACCCACTTTTATGCAAGAAGGTTTGAAACAGCCTTTCACCTTAAAGCAGTCTGTCTGTCCTGGAGGGTTCCAAAGAGAAACTGAACAACGTTATTAAACCAGTTTTATTTGATTGTTTGCATTTGTTCCAATGTTGGCAGCTTTCTCAGCCTTCTCAGGAGACATCTGATTTCATGACAAATAGTTTGCTGTCTAGATCTGGAAAATTACCTGACTGTCCATTACACTGGGAGCACTTTACTTCCTTCTTTTTTAACACTTTATGGCCAACCTCTCTTACAGCACTATCGTCTGTTGCAAAATTAAGGGAAGCTGTGGCTCCATTTGTCCATTTTTCCTGCACATACATTCTACAAATTGTTCTTTTTGAAGTAAGGTTTGCGTAAGGACACGATTTTAAATACCACACCCAGCATCTCGGTGCCGGGCGCTGCCTCGGCGCTCTGAGGACTGACAGAGCTGCTGTGGAGCCTGGGAGCAGAATCTCAAGTTCAGGATCAGCGGCCCTCAGCTGCTCCATCACAGAGCCGGGGGATCCCCGCTCGGGGCGCAGCGCGCACGCAACCGCCGGAACGACTCCCAGCGCCGAGCCCCGATGAGGAGCCCTGGGCGCCCCGACAGCCGCCGCTCCCGCCGCCTCGGGCACGGCACGGAGCCCCCGCGCTCCCCCCTCGGCGCTATCCCCCCGACCCGTCCCGGCGGACACTCACATCCGCGAGGGGAAGATCTCGATGCGGTCCTTGGCCGACATGGCTGCGGCGGGGCCCGGCCCGGCTGTCGCCGCTGTCACCGGCGGGGCCCGGCCCGGCTGTCCCCGCTGTCGCCGCCGCCGTCACGTGACTGGGCCCCGCCCCCGCGCGAGGCCGTGCCCGCGCGCAGGGGCCGAACCCGGATGCCCGCGCGGCGCCGGGCGCTCCGCTTGTGGTCACGTGTCCCCCGGGGCCGGCGCTAGGAGACGCCATTGGCTGAGCCCGCGGTTCCGGCCGCCCGCCGCCAGGGGGCGCTCGAGGAGAGCGCGGCCCCTCTCTCCTGGGCGCGGCGGCGCCTGCGCAGTGGGGCGGCAGTGGCCGGGCGCACGCGGCGGCACGAGCGGGGCCAGCGCGGGAGTGCGGGGCGCGAGCGCAGCGCGGGACCCCCCGGGCCGCAGCCAGGTACCGCCGCGCGCCCCGCCGCGCCTTCTGCCGCGCGCTCCGCCTCCTCCCGGGCGGCACGCGGGGCCCGCGGCACCGGCACCGCTCGGGGCCGGGCCCGGCCTGACGGCACCGGCACCGCGCCCGCAGCTCCCCGGGCCTCCCGCCGGCGCCGCGCCGGAGACGGGCTTTGCCCGGCCCCCTCTCCGGCGCGGCGGCGGTCGTGGGGGAGCGCCCGTACCGGCGGTGGTCGGGCTGGCTCCGTTTCCGCCAGTTGCAGCAGACGTGCGGCCGCGAGGGCCTCGGTCGAGGCGTGTCCAGCCTCTGGAAAAGATGAATTCCAGCTCCGGCGCGCTGGGCGTAGTGTGCTCCTGGGGATCTTCCACAGAAGGGCAAAATAAAAACCTTTTGGTGATTGTGAAGAGAGGAGTGAAGTGCTGAGCGGTGCTTGTCCGCTCGTGCTCGAATTTGCTGTGCCTCGAATTTGTCGCTTTGCAGTGCGGCTTTCTCATGTACCCCATAAGTGCCTGCAGGATTGAGCAGAGCTGCACTGAGTGGACCAGAAAGCCGAACTGAAATTTTCCTTTCTAACCTTGGAGTTTTTTTGTTCAGCTTCAACTTGCACAAAGTTATACAAAACCTTCAGAGTGTTTTTATAGTGCTTTGCTTGTCTGTGTTTCCCCTTTTTACAAGTCAGGAATGGAAAAAAAGGGCGGACATGGTCTTCTGAATTGTGTGGACATGTGTAGATAGCATTTGGCATTACCTTCCTACGATGATTTTAATTTTTCTTGTAGTTCAGAAGCATTGGCACTGCTGTAAAGATCATGACTAAAACTTCAAAATGGTGCCTAAATGATCCACTTCTGAAGGAGTGATGCATTTGACTTGGCATCTTAGGCTCCCACTGCTGTAGAAAGTTTTCTGTGTGAAATTTCAAGGCATAGACAGCTGAACTAACCTAGTTAGACATTTAAGAGCATATGGATTAATCATCAGAAAAACAATGCAGTTCAAGCATTCCTTCTTAGCACTACTTGATTATAAAATGTTTTGGGTTTTTTTTTTTAATGTATAATGAAGGAATTCTTGTTTTTTCATGTGATTTTGCTGGTCTTTTTCCCCTCCTGACTAGCAATCTGTTGGGGGCTGCTTTTTTTGCCTTTTCAGTGGTTCAGGCCAGGCTAGTTCTGTTCTGATTAATGCCTTTGTTTCATTTGCTGACAGTTGGCCTCTGGAGCAGGTCTTGCAGGATTACTCTGAACGTCTTGTGCCGAGTTTAAAAGTCATCTGGAGTCTGCTTCTCCTCAGTACTACAGAAGCTTCCATCTGCCTCTTTTCTTAGCCTCACATGTTGTCTTATTATATACATACAAAATCCTTCATAAGCACTGCAGGCTTCTCTCCTGTCCTCCTGCTCTTCCAGTCCAATTGAAGGTCCTTGAGAGTCCCTTCCAACTCAGAATATTCTGTGAATCTGTGAAAATGTTACACATTCCCAGGAATTCAGATGCATGTGAGGTGTGCGGTGGCACCTTTCCACCACTTGAAGAAGCCTTTCCAGTGTGCTGTGTATAGGCAGTATGACAGCTGAAGAGGGTAATGAAGTTTGGGTAGCAAAGCCTTTTCTACCTTAATGCAAAAAATAGCATTTTAGGAAATGGTTGTGATAATGTTATTTGAAATACAAGTTAATTTATTATTTAATTATTATTAAAACCTAAGCACAACCTTTTCCTAATTGCTACTTTTTCTGCCACTGTTCCTCTATCCTCCCCAGTTCTTGCTGGTTTATTGCCATGTTTGTAGAAGGCAGTGATGTATTGTGGAATGAAATCTTTGGTTTTTCTGCTCGAATTCCAGAATGCCAGGACTAAGCTGTAGATTCTACCAACATAAATTCCCCGAGGTGGAAGATGTAGTGATGGTGAACGTTCGGTCCATTGCTGAAATGGGAGCCTATGTCAGCCTGCTGGAGTACAACAACATTGAAGGCATGATCCTCCTCAGTGAGCTGTCCAGGAGACGTATTCGATCCATAAACAAACTCATCCGGATTGGCAGGAATGAATGTGTTGTGGTCATAAGAGTCGACAAAGAGAAAGGTACCTGGGGATATGGTGGGCTCTCTCAAGATTGAATTCGTAGACATAAATGCAGATGAACTAAGCAGGTGTTTGTGGGGTTTTGCTACGGCTACCTTTTTTGGGCATTGAAGTGAAATAGACCATCACTGACCATACCTATGATCATTCTTCTGTTCCTTTGTGTCCTTTGGGAGCTGGGTTAATGAAAGTACATCACATTAGTAAAGATTTCAGTGCGTCCTCACCTGATCAGTCACTGAACTATAGTGAAGTGGAATTTTCTTTTGATATCAGTGTAGATTTTCTAAGTCAACTGAAAAGAAGGATCATTTGCTGTAGACATACAAATCTAGATGCTAAGCATTTAGTGCTCACCATCCATCCTGTTTGTTAACAAGTCTCAAACCTTGTCAATAATGGTGAAGATAAGTATGTAATCATTGTGAATTCTGTAGGGTACAAGTTAAAATTGTACAGGCAATTTTGGTTTTTGCTGTCTTTTGACCATTTGAATCTTTGAAGGTTTTTTAAATATAATTTCTATTGAGAACATTTCAGATTTTGATAATACTGTTTCATGCAATCTCTAAAATCTCTATCCAGCTATACAGGAATAATAAACACTAAGCACATCTCCTAGAAATGCTACTGTCAGTATGATGTTTCTTAAGTTATATGCTTTTCTAGAATGCTTCCAAAACTGCAGTTAACTCTGAGAATAAATAATGAATGACAGCATGAGAAAAAGCGAAGACAAACGTGGACAAGAATAAACTTATTTCAGATAAATCTGAAGTGAACTAAGTTTCCCAGCATCTCAAATTACACTTTTACAAATTGATTTTGTTTTCATATTAACAGAAAGACACATCTGGAATTCATAGTGAATTTTTGTTGAATTTTTATTGAACTTATAGTTTCTCTTACTAGAGAAACTATAGTCTGTGAGAAATAGGTGGAGGCCTTTTAAAATTTAGAAGAGAGTTCAAAAGAAATTTTTTCATGAACATTTTTGTCATGCTGAGTCTGTTTTATTAAGAAACTGTTGAAAGCTAAAGTGATGGGGTGCCAGCCTTGAATTAAATTGTGTTGAGCACTACAAAAATGTGCATTAAATTTGCTTCTTTATATGCAGGAGTGATTTTTTTTACTTCCCTGTAACTGTACAGAAATGTAAAAATAGATCACTAGTTGCTGAGAGATTAGGAAAAATTCTTGAAAATTTGCAGAGAAAATACTCAGGCAGTAATTGAAAAGAATGATGTTCAAAAAATTTGCTACTGTAAGTATTTACATTGGAAATAATTTTTTATCCTAATTTAGATCATAATTTCTTAAATTCATCAAGGTTTGGTCTTGTTTCTCTCCATAGTGGGGATATTGTAGGCAGGGGGCAAATCCTAAGCCAAAGCGTTCTTCAGGAGTTTCTCTTGATGGAGTCAGACTTGGATTGCACAATGGCTGACACTTTAAAATCATCTTCCCCAATAGGTTATATTGATTTGTCAAAAAGAAGAGTTTCTCCAGAGGAGGCAATCAAATGTGAAGACAAATTCACAAAATCAAAGACTGTAAGTTGCCTTTCTATATTTGTAGGCCCTGTGTATTTCCAGCTTCTTTCTTGAGCAGCCAAAATGTGCAGACGTAAAATGAAAGTAAAGCATTCATGTGTTAGGCAGACTATGACTCTTGTTTACCCATGCAAAGATACATAACCAGCTCATGTGTCTGTGAGTGTTACATGGTAAACTGCTTATTAAATAATGAATAGATCAAGAAAGATGTCAACTGAGAACTTATGATGTAAATGGGTATATTTAAATGGTCAGAAATCCAAAAGTATGTGCTGGTTTAGCACACTGTGGGCAATTTTTTTATTGAAAAGATGTGCAGGTGGTTTCAGGCTCCCATCTGCAGTGTGGTCTTAACACTTCTAAACAGAAATTTTTGTCTGCTTTCAGTATTTGGTTTGGGGTTTTTACCACTCCTGTGTTGCAGGTTTACAGCATCCTTCGCCACGTTGCTGAAGTCTTGGAGTACACTAAGGATGAGCAGCTTGAGAGCCTGTTCCAGAGAACTGCCTGGGTGTTTGATGACAAGTACAAAAGACCTGGATATGGTGCTTATGATGCATTCAAGCATGCAGTCTCGTAAGGACGACTTCTATGCTTCTAGGGGCTCGTTTCAAATTGCAGAGAAGTATTCCCCGAAGTAGATCTGTCACCACATTCTTTTGGGTTGTATCGTTCTGGGTTTCTTCCCCAGAATCAGTATGGAGAATATACTGGTCAAGTAAATCTAGTAAATTTTGGCATCAGTCTCACAGAGGAAGAACCACTGGTCTTCATTTGTCTGTTAGAATTTGCCTGGTTTTAGTCCCAGGCAGATTTTGTCAGAAGTATCTAGCTGTATGTCTGAAGATGTTTCTACTCAGAGCTGATTGTCACTCTTCCACTGCACAAGCAGCTTTTTTCTTTTTTTAAATGCAGCGAGCTGACTTGTCACTTCTCTCCACTTCCAAACTTAAAGAATGGGATCATAAACTTAGAAACGGAATTATGAACAGAAAGACGTGGAAATGGTGATGCTAATGAAGCATGCACTGGGATAGAATGCTTTTATTATTTTAATTGAGTCTGATATTATAATCTGCTTTCAGAATTAAAGTATTTGGTTTCCCTCTACAGAATCTACTGTGAAATTGTCAATCCTAAACTGGATTTCTCAGTAAACATTCTCAGTTTTGTTCTTTTATAGCACCTGAGTGTGTGAGTGGTGAGCTGGAATTGAATGCTAGATGTCAGTAATAATGCTTTTAGAAGTGGCAGTGACTCTAGGCAGTAGGGCACTCAGTAGTGTTTTAAGTAGCTGGAAACCAGCTCTCTGTTTTGGAGGAAGAAACAGCTTGTGTCTTCATTTAGAATTAAATGTGTTTTGTTTCATATTGTAATCGTTATTGTCTGATGATAGCAAATTTACTGGTCATACTGCTGTAGGGCAGATCTGGATGTACTGCTGTAAAACAAATTCCAAGGGCAAATCTGGACATACTGCTGAAAAAGGAATTCCAGATCACTCTTAACTGATAAATACCTAGTTAAACACCTGTATAATAGAATTTTTTAAAAAAATACCTCTAGTTACACTGTCTGTTTTAGCCTCAGTTGTATACTCATGAAAGCTCCTGAGCACAGGCCTTTTGTTACTCATTTGCTATTCAATTGAGAGCACAAACTTCTGAAGCTATCTGTTCTGATAACATCTTTCTATCAGTAATGGCTTAAGATTTCTGACTGTGGACTGCAACTTTTATTTGTTCCTGTTGTGCTCCTACATAAACGTATAGCAGTGTAGTAGAACAATGTGGATATTGCTGCCCTCTTGTTCTTGCTAGGGTGCTGTGTGAGGTCCCTCTAAGGATTTGGCTTGTTATTCTTTTCTTTGTACTGAGGATTAGTGTTTTGGAGTTTCACACAGCATGATACTTGTTGCAGAAATTGGACAGTATATTTCCCTTCTAATCAGTAAAAATTAGACATTGGGAATCTATTGTTGAAAGGCTACCAAATGCTTTAACATGTGGATTTAACAGGATAGTTTGGAAATAAAGCAGAATTTGTATGGACCATAAATCACTTCTGCCATACAGGTTTATATTTTGATCTGTAAAACCTGTCATGTTTCTGGGTTCTGTTTGCTTGTTTGGCCTTCTACTCTCTAGACTTATTGTACAAAAGCATGAAAAATGATGTTTTATTAGCAGCAGAGACCAATCTCTAGTACTACCTCTGGCTTTTGGGCCATTTTATTTAATTTCATGTTTGCCTGCTGGTAGTATTGCAGGTGATCTGATAGTTTTTTCAGAAAACTGTTACTTTTGTCTCTGCAGAACAGGAACTCTTTGTGAGTTCTTTGGTTATGTTCTCTGTTTCAGATAGATTTGTTCTCTGATTCAGATAGATTTGGGATAAATTTAATACAGCAATAGAAAATTGACACCACTCCTTCAAAAAGGAGCTGCTAATTTATATTGGTAAACAACAGAGGAGTTTGCTTCTGTGATCTCTGAATTTGAAACTATTAGCCTGGGATTTAAAAAGCCTTTATCCTTGCTTTAGCTGAGAATGTAGCCAGCAGATTAGTATCTGTCTGCAATGCAGATACTGTTAAAAACAAGTACAGAAAAACTTGGAATTAGTGTGGGTTACTTTGTAGACTGACAATTATATTATGTTTGAATGAGACACTAGAGAAATAATTTTAAAACTAATCTAAAATAATTCAAAAACTCCAGATTCATCATGGAGTTGCTTTTATGTGGCATGAGTTTATCTTTACGTTAGAGGCAATATAACAATATCAAGAAGCTGGATACTTATCACATTCTGTTTATCTCATATAAAGGGAGCAGGAGAGAAGCCATTCTTTTGCTTTAAAAGAAAAATTAATTATTCAGATGATTCCTTCCAGGAACAGATCAAGTAAGCTACTTACTGCTGTGTTTACCAATAGAAAATGCTTTGAAAATAAATGTGTTCATTTTCTTGCAGTGTTCCAATGGGTTTTTAAGAAATTTCCCTGGTTTTTTTTGCCTAGTAGATACCTAGGATTATTCATAAGAATTAGAAATAGTACCAGAAGTTTATGTTGTGTTGTATTCCTCTTCAGTATAACTTCTGTAACGTTGCTTTGCTTGGCTCAGAGACCCTGCAATCCTGGATAGCCTGGATCTGACAGAGGAGGAGAGGCGTGTATTGATTGACAATATTAACAGACGTCTGACACCACAGGCAGTCAAAATCCGAGCTGGTGAGTTCTTTCTTCTCACATGCCCCTTGAACCTGCCTTGATGCTGAGATTGGGATAGTGTATGTCGTTGCAAACTATAAACTCAGTCAAAACTTACGGTTCATAATGCTGATGTTTGAATGGAGCTGATCAGAACAGTTTAAGATTAAGATTAACAGATTAAGACACTTTAATCAAGGATTGCTTTCAAATTGCCTGTGTGGGTTCTATCCCGAAGTGCAAGATGGTTTGGCTTTTATTTTTCCTCCCAAAGTGCAGATTCCTTGGAACACAGTCTGTCATACTGCATTGGCACACAATGAAACAAAATATTTTATAGTTATCACTGCATCTGCAATCTTCTTCATTACTCAGAGTTTTAAATTCATTGATTCCCTGACAGAATGATTGAACTCTGTCAGCACAGCTACAGCATGTGCCTTAGTCACTTGTTCATAAACACGTGAAAATAGTATTTCTAAAGGGTTGATTGCAAAGCATTCTGTAGAATATATCAGCTCAAGCCTAGCACGTCTCTAAAGTATGAGCTAGTTTGGCTCATAGGAATTCAGTGTGGGCATAAAAAGCACATGACTGCATGACTTCAGAAGACATACTTCAAAACTGTAAATCTGGCTCTACAGAACAGCCTAAAGGCAGGCTTGCCATAAAACAGATAGTGTAGCAGAATCACATTTTTAACTAGATTGAGAAACTGCCTCTGCTCTGCAAGTGTATATTGAAGAGCATTAACACTTGCTGATTACTGTGCAGAGAAAAGCCTTTTCACATGACACTGAAGTCAAGAAGAGAGTACAAAAAGTAAGGTAATATAAAATTTCTCTACTCTTGCTTTAGACTGTCAGGAGTTAACACAGGCTTCAAAAGTTTGGTTTGATTGCCACAAAGAGTGCATTTACTAACATGAATAGCACTTCATCACTTCTGAAAATAAAGTTACTTGATGAGCATGTCTTCTTAATTCCTTCATGCTGCCTGCTTTGTTCTGATGGTCAAAGGCCTTAATTTTGTCATCATTGCAAGTGTACAATCTTGCCATTGGCTTCTGTTCTATCCTGAAGCTGACTGGGATGTTCCTGTGTTGATTTGTTCCTGATAGAATTAGCAGGTTTTTTGTAAGTCACCTGGAAGTGAAATTAATTTCTTTGTGTAGCTTAGTCTTGTGCCATTGCTATGCAGGTAAAGAAATCTTTGTCTTTACAGTGGTCAAAGAATTACAGATATCATCAGCATTCGTTTATGCCTTGATTTTCAAACACCTACAAAAGGCTATAGCTAACTATAATTCTAACCATATGTTAACCTTATAAAAATGTAATCTAGTGTTCAAGTGATCCCTCTGTTGTAATTGCTGATGGAATTCCTTAACTTTGTGGATCTGTTCCTTTTCAAGTTTCACTTTTCCTGATCTTGCATTTTCTTTGGTATTTATTGCTTTTATATCTTCATCTCTCCATGTGAAGTACATAATTATTGGTGTTCTATTTATTGGATGAGAATTGAGTGAATACGAGTGTATCATTTTATATCCCAGCTTTTCAAAGCACAGTGTAAAATGTTGCATTATCTAAAGAATTTATGAAGACTCTTCAACTACAAGTCAAGCAAATGTGGTATCTTCCTCAGATTTGGGAGCTACTGAGCCTCTCATTGTGGATAAACATTGGTTGCTAAAAAGGTTTATTAAAGTTTAAGTTAAAAAGCTTTAAATATTTTGCAATTCTTGGTAATGGTAAAATTTTATTATTTGTATTTCTCTGTCATAGATATCGAGGTGGCCTGTTATGGTTATGAAGGCATAGATGCAGTAAAAGAAGCTTTGAGAGCAGGCTTGAACTGTTCCACAGAGAACATGCCCATCAAAGTGAGTGTCAGTCTTAATAATGGAATCAAAAGCAAAGTTTTCTGGTGCCCTCAGGGACCGGTAGTATGCAGCTCTCTGCCCCACCAAGCCATGTGCCTGATTTCCAGCTCTTCTCCAGCAGGGCTGTAACACATTTCTTAAAGCTGTGCAGTCCTTCCTCTGGTTGTGCAGTGCCTTTCAAAGTTGGGAAGCTGTATTTATTCTGTTCAATTTATTAAAGTCTAGTCTAGTGGGCACAGAACATACCCACTGTTCCTTTATGCAGTCTTAACTAGGGAGCAATAAATACTATTTTTAGGTATAAGATTGTGTAAGAAAAGAAAAGTTTGCTTCACTTATGTTTGAGTGTTGATAGAATGACTACTGTACTCAGGCCTAGTTTTTCTCCCCCAACAGTTTTTAGATATTAAATGAACTACTGAGTAAGTGGTTTTAAAAAAATTTGGAAACACTCTCTCCTTCAAAAATTACTTTTTGTAATAGTCTCTTGTAACAAAAAAACAGTCATTCAGTCATCATAAAAAACCCACAAAATATATGGGTTTTAATGCTTTAATTGTTTGGTCTAACTAGGCATAATCTTTTCCTTCGTTATTGAGTTTGCTTTCTTTCCCCAATCTTTACAATGTGGTAGATTAATCTGATTGCCCCTCCTCGTTATGTGATGACTACAACAACACTGGAGAGAACTGAAGGACTGTCTGTTCTGAATCAAGCCATGGCTGTAATTAAAGAAAAAATTGAGGAGAAGAGAGGAGTCTTTAATGTGCAGATGGAGGTAAGAACAAATTAGATTCTAAAGTACAACTTTGTTCTTGCAGTATTTCTAAAGTAAAGCAAGATTGGTAGTGCTATAAGAAATCTTAGCAAAAATTTACTAAAAAAACAGAAAAATTGGAACCTCTGTGTTCCTGAAATAAACAAAAGGGCAGAAAATCTAATTTTCCTGGGTTTTATTGTGTGACTTCAGGTTTTATTTTATCTCTTGCTCTTTATGTAAAATCAGAGCCTAAAGATCACGTGACCTTTCTTTATGACAGTTTGCCATGTGTTCTGGTTTGTTTTTTTTCAGCCTAAGGTGGTCACTGACACAGACGAGACTGAGCTTGCAAGGCAGTTGGAAAGACTGGAGAGGGAAAATGCTGAAGTGGACGGGGATGATGATGCCGAGGAGATGGAAGCCAAAACAGAAGACTAAATGTTCTGGGATACTTAGAAGAGAAACCATATGAAAAATTAGAAACCCCATTGCAAACACTCTGGACTAAATGATTCCAGTATTGAAAACTTCAAAAGTAAATATTTGAAGTGTTTTGCTGTTCTAAAAAGACCAAAATGTAAAAGGGTCTTCTAACTAACATTTGGTGCAGCAACTTACACAAATAGAGCCCTTTGAAAGGAAGGTGTCTAGTCAAATTCAAGATACAGATCTGGCCAGACGGAGTTTGCAGCCCCATACTTACACTTTCATACATAGCAATTCCTAATTGGTGATTACAGCTCAGTGCATCTGTTCATGATCTTTCCTGGGAGCAGCAAAACCAAGCAAGCAGAACAGTTCTATACAGAATGTATTTGAGCAAATACTTAATAAATTTCTGGGCTATGTAACTCCAAGGTTTTGGGTTTTTTCCTGCTCTTCTGTCACATGGCCTAGAGTGGTGTGAATATAAAACATGGAACAGTATGATCAATGGTAATTCCTCTTTAATTGAAAGGGCTTTCTTTTGTTTGCTTTAAATCAAGCTGAGAATGAGTGGAACAAAATGTTTTACATTAATGTTTTACTTGCAAGTTTGTTGATGCAGGCTTGTTTAAATCAGCATTTCCTTTGTTCATCATCTGCATTTAGGGACTGAGAACTTGAAAACTTTGAAAATAGCTTGTTTCCATTCCAATAAACAGAGCTAATAAATTATAAACTACCTATAGCTGCACTTTGCTCTGATAGGTGAATGTAGCAGGAGCTTTAATGAACTTAAATACTTCAAAATGGGCAGCACTGTCCGTGAGCTCATGACCTTCAGTTTTGCCTACCCTACATCCCATTTACTGGACTGAGATACTCATTCTAGAAAAAAACTGTTTTATCTTCTCTGAAGAAGAGAAACAAGATGTGCTTTCTAAAGTGAAGTAAAAAAAATTAAAATCCTGTTTTCCATGGGAAATGTGGGAATTGAGGGGAAAGAGTTGTGCTTTTTAAGTAACCTTTCCAGCTTGCTAGATTTCTAAACGTGTTGGTATTTTTTTTTCATTGTCATGTCCCATACTGCCCATTTTTTTCCTTAATATTTTGTGATGCTAGAGGGAAAATGCATCAAGAATGAGGCTTTGAGCATTAACTAGGCATCCTTATTACTGCCATGGTACAAATTATATACTTGGTACGTGATGTTGCCACAAAAGGCATTCTATGAGGGCATATGTACTGCAATGTGTTGCTTGTCCATGCTGGGATATCAGAGAAGTTAATGTGTACCCAGCTCTGATAGTAAAGCAAATCCAGAAAAGGTATGTAACTTCCAGTCTTTACAGAATGTTGGAAAATATGTGCATTTGAATGTGCAAATTCGCAAAATGAAGAAAAAATATTTTTAATAGTTTTAGTTTTTAATAGTTTTCTCAAATCTTTTCAGCAGCTGTGTATGACAGCCTTCCAAGCATGCCCATTCACTAAATTATTGATTTGACTTCTGTTAAACACAATAGGTGAGTAGTCAGAGTAAAGAACAAAGTATTTTAAAACTCTGTCACCATGTGATCTCCGTGCCATAATTCTGTAAAGGAAAAAGGACTGACAAATGAGCCATGCATGCTCCAAGGAAGGAAGGAGTGCAATGAAGGGATTGCAGTTAGTATAATCTGTGAGAGCTGTTTGGGTGTGTTAATTGGTGAGCATTGTTTCTGTCAGTAATTTAGAAGTTTGTTAAATTTCTTGAGTAGCTACCAGAACATTTCTAATTAGAGCTGGAATGTGCTGGTGGGTAAAAGTCTGAGTCAGTTCTGGGTGCCTGAAAAAAGTGACCATGGCAGTGAGGATGATAGCAAAGCGAGTTCAGATAAATGCATGCCAATCACTTGTCATCCTGGCAGAAAAACTCAGGCTCCCCCAATTTGTTCTCTTGAGCATATTTCAAGGAAAAATAACTAAAAGACGTGAGACACCTGATGGATCATTCTTATGCATTGCAGAAGCGGGAAAAGGGAGGTGTAAGGTGCTGTTTTGGAGGCCTGTTACTGAGGGAGTTTGGGGCTTTGCTGTGCTGTGCCACTTAAAGATCTTTAGGAGTTGCTGAACTGATGCCTTGTGTCACAACCTAGCTCTTTTTCTATTCATGGAACTGCCTTTGCTTACCAAGTGCTTAAAATAAGGGGTTTTTGTGAATGTCTCAATGTTAAGTTGCTAAATCCAGGGAGCACATTCCTACTGTTCATTAGCTACTGTGCTGTTTGTGCAATAGTAGTCACAAGGCCAACATCTCTACCTGCACTTAACATGGTCAGTGGAAGGGAAGGGGACAGGTATACCTGTGGACAGGGCTTGGCCTGATGTGTTAATTGTAAGGATCTCAGTTTGACTTTCCTACCCCAAGTTGATTCTCTAAGATTGACTGCTTTGAAACAGTTTTACCTATAACATTTGGTAAGGACTCAATGCAAAAATCCATCCCAATCAAGGGTATACTGGCTCAGGTAACACAGCCCAGTATGCTGCTTCTAATGAGGATAAATAGTGGTTTCTAAAATAGGGGTGCCCTGCTCTCTTGGGGCTGTTGTGGTTTGTCTGGTTTTTAATACAGTGACAAATCCTTGCTGTCTTCTCTCTGATTTTGGCACATGGGTTTTTCTTTAGGTCCAGTGGAGCTGTTGTTCTTCAGAGCAGATCTGCACTTTGATTTTTAAGAGTGTAGACAATGAAACAACTGTTTCCAAATACTTCCACCTTTATACAGTTAACTTTTCAATTGCTGTTATGTCAGAATACTATTGAATGCTTGTTGTCTTTCCCTTTTATCTAGAAATGTTTCATCATGCTTTTTTTTTGATGTGGTTTGTTTTCATCATATTTCATCCCTAATCCACTAAAGGAACTAATTTAATGGGGGTGTTGCACTGGAGGGCAAAGTCCTAAGAAGGTGCTTTGAAAACTGTGGTGTCTGTAATGCCACAGTGCCTGTGTGACATGATGATACACGCTGGGCACGGCAGAGCATGGGGATGGGGTTTTCCTTTGGGCAGGTTCCCTGAACCAGCTGTGGGATGCTTCTTGAAGTACTGAGTGGAAGGTACCAGCAGGGTCAGCCAGCTGAAACAGCACAGCCTGCACTCAGAACCGTGGAGGCTGCTCCTCCCTTCCCTGTATCCCTGAGTAGCATCCTGTGGTCTGGAAAGCGGCTCTTGCTGGCCATCCAATTCCAAATTCTGTAGCATATAAAGTATTTGGGAGTCACTTTGAAGGCAAGAAAATGTCAAGCACTCAGCTGTTCTTTTTTTGTTATACTACTACACTGATGTGGAAAGCACTCTAAAATGGGTCTGAGGAAATGGGTACTCTTCAGTGAGTTTTAAGGCTCACAAAAGATCCGATGTAGAGCTCCCTAAGTTTATACAGATCAAAGCATGTCCTTTTCCACCGGAAGAGTTCAATGCCAGAACTTGTATTCCCGGCCCATGCGTGAATACGACAGCTCAGATCTACTGACTCATTTTATACTACCTGACCCTGAAAGATCTGTGTTTACTCAGCCTCAGGGAGCAACACAGGGCAGTTTTTCAGCCTTGATTAATTACAGAATGAGACAGGGAGGAAGGGGTGTGTGTATGATAAATATGCAAAGTATTGAAGAAATACTTTTGAGTCGAGGTATTGAAGGAAGTGAAGGCTCTATATAAGAAGTACTTGATACGAAATCTGTTACTTAATGACCAGCTGAAGCAAGGCTTGCTTCACCTTTCACCAGAAGTTTGACAATAGAATTCTTTGTTGCTAATGTTAATTTTGCCAAGATCTGTCTGCAAAGTTGTGGGTGGTCTGCAGGCTGGAGAAAAGGAGCTTGTCAGATCTTCAGTGAGGACTGCTTATGGAGCAATTCTGAGATCATTGTCTGAGCGAGAGCCCCCTGCAAGCTCCTACCTGTCCTCTCTAGCCTGAAATAGCACCTGGGATAAATTGCCTGCAGTAACAAGCTGAACAATGTGAAGTCAAACCTCAAATACCAAACGGTGGAACACTGTATTCCTGAAGCTGGTTATATAAAGAATACATGTTCAGGAAATGCATGCAGCAGTAATGTCTCTTGTGAACCTGGACTCAAGTTTTCTGGGTTTTTTTCCACTCCGGTGTAATTCTGATGTACAAAACATGGTGAGCTGATTTTTTTTATTTTTTTTCCCTGCTGACTTTATCGGGGATTTTTTAATTTAAGGCTACAATTATATTTTTAAAAATTACCAAAATTTCCATTGGTTACTTTTAAAATATTACATTTACATAACAGCATGAAAAAGTACTTTTCCAAGTGTTCTGTACTTACTTTAGGTGGACAGAAGAACAAACATACTGTGATATGACTTACTGAGCCTGTTGCCTTGTAGCTGCCTGCCTTTTCCCAAGAGGCAAAAGGTGTACAGTAGGAGCTACATAGATAACTTCTGCTTTTGAAATCTCAGCCAGCATGTTTCCTCTTTATACAGAATAAATTTTACTAACTTCCAGCAGTGTTTAGTCACCCATTGTATTCTCATGGCCTCTGCAGGACTCCTCTCTGAGTTGTCTCCAGTACAATGTTGGTTCCAATTCTTCAGTGACTCACTATTCCTAGCTAAAAGTTATAAAAATGTATAAAGATAAGTTTGTTCCTTTTCCTTGGTACATGAAAGTGTGTCCCTTGATATTGGTGTCACTTTGTCTTACTGACCTCTGTACTCTTTACATAGCAACGAATGCTTTTGTTTATTTGCTATACTCTACCTTATAATTCTTATCACAGCCCATAGCTCTGCCCACATATATCACCTTAATTTTAGTGAGTCATGGAATGCTGACAATACAGCAAAGGCTATTATTTCTGAACAGCAGCACTCTGAAATGTTAATACTGGTTTACTTCATCAGGACAAGATTGGTAAATCTATTAAACAGATTTGTCATCATGGTACCTAAATTCTTCAAAAACACAATAAACATCTAAGATTGCATTTAGACACAAAAGGCACTCTGTTTCAAGGCACTCAGGAGGTACAAGAGGTCACTGCAGTGTTTAAGGATCAGGCTGCTTTACTAAAAGCCTGCTTATGTAAAGATTCAGGATATTAGGTTGAGAACCCTGGTTTTTATGCCAAGGGGTCACTGAAAGTCGAGTGGACTTTTAGGTGCTTTGGAGGTTCTTTGGGAAAATATAGCAAAAGAAGTTACTGTAAGATTTATCAAAGTCTCCTTGTAATCATAGTATCTTATATGTTACAAGTTGTGCTGATCTGTAGAACTCCTGAGAGATGGGTTTGTTAGATGAGAACTTTTAAGTGATAGTTGTTTAGTCTGAAGTTTTGAGGTATGTGGTTTTAAAATGTTGCTTCCCCCTCCCATGCAATACCTGATTTGTCATTTTCTAGCTGCTTATATTGGCCTGGTCGCTCGGTGGTGATTTTTTGCTCTACTAAATTCTGTGAAGTTCTTTCAAGATCCTTTTTAGACATCCCTTTGTTTTACTTCCCCGAGGGCAGGTAATATATCAGAGCCAGCTCGCTGTTTAACTCATGTCTCACAGGTAGGGAGGGAGGTAAAAAAACCAGGGGAGGGAGTCTGCGTCACACTGGAGGAGGGGAGCAAAGAAAAACGAGCTTTCTTAAACAAATCATGTGCAGAGGGACAGGCTGCCAGGGCTCAGGCAATTCTGGGCGGGGGCTGTGCTCTGTTCCCTGCTGGCCACGATGGAGGAAGAAGCTGGAGTGCTGAAGGAGGGCTTCCTCGTCAAAAGGGTGAGTGCCCTGGGTCCCGCGGGCGGCTCAGCTCCGACACGAGCAGCTCCCGAGCAGGGGCTGGGGCGAGCCGGGGCCCACGGCAAGGGAAGGAGGGCTCCTGCCTGCTCTGGGAAAGGAGCTCCTCCAGGTTTGTGCAGGTGCCTACCAGGGGAACTGCAGCTGCTCACCACACACCCGCAAGTTTCCCCGTGCTGGCATTTCTGTAGAGGAAGGTGAATTAGCCATCGGGATTAGCCAGGTGTTAGAAAGCCAACACGTCTGCACCTCGCACACGCCTCTGCGGGGAGCAGTGGGGCGACCATGGGAGGATTGAGAGGCAGGAGAAGTTTTGACAGTGGGTTAAGATAGCTTGTGCCTTCTTCAGTGACGTGTCTGTGCAGGGTTTCCCGTTTCCATGAGAGAATGGAAAACAGATTACTCTTTTTGAAGGGGATCAGAGTAATGCAAATTTAAAAATGCATCTGAAGTAACTTCTTTTTTCCCAAACTCCTCAAGCAGTGCTCTTAAAAAAATTTAGCCAAAATGTGGTGAAGAGAGCTGAAAGATTTCAACCCTCCCAATACTTCTCCCTGTAGGACCAAGTAAATCATTGCTGGAACACAAAGGAGGCAATTTAGCAAGGGGCATAAACTGCTGTTAGTACCAAGACCCTGTCTCAATGATTAATATGGTCCTTGATTTCATAGAAAAAAATATGATTGAGAGGTTTGTTCAAAGCTTTGCCACGCCTAGGGAAATGCTTTTCTACAGTACGTGGCAGTGTTTCTGGTGCTAACATGAAGGTAATCCTGGTCAGGAGTTTTCCTGGCAGGGCTCCCTGGCCAGCCAGGCAGTGGCCACATGAAGTTCTGTGTGGAACAGGGGCTTTTCTCCATCCTGCCTTCTGCAGCAAGGGCAGAGCAGTCCCAGCTCCCAGCCTCCTCTCTGGGCTACAGCTGTACCTTTTGGCTCTTAGGTGACTATTGAATTCAAATGGGAAGCCAAGGCACCAGGTGTGTGAGAGGAATAGGTTCCTGGCAGCACATGGAGCTGTGACTGCCACAGTCTGTACAATATCACCCAAATACACAGCTTGACGGGAAGGAGACCACAAAGGGGACAACTAAAGGAAACTGAGGGACAAGGGAACCAAGGATCTACAGAGAAAAAAGGATAGGATCAGGTAAAGAAAACAGAATTTTCTTAAGAAGAGAACAAAAGCAAAGAGATTATCTAAATGCATTATATATGGCAGAATTATCTACTGTAATGCATTATAAATAAAAAATGAATGTGTGAAATTCAGGTAAAGATAAATTTAAAAAGGTGACCTCCTGAGAAAAGGGAACATTTTACAGAAGGAAAGAATAGAGCCATAGCAAAGAATATACAGAAAAAATGGCCAAGTAACTTTACAACACGTGAAAAAAACACCAAGGAATGCAAAGGGAAGGAGAGAACAAACCCAAGATAGATAAATTGTGTTTAGTATGGATTAGAAGACATTGGATCTATAGTGCTCTGGATTTTAGAGACTCATTACTCCACCTTTACTTGGAGATTGCTGGGTTTCCCCTTTGATTCATGCCACAACTGGACCTTACATGTTTTCTTTCTTCTAGCCATGCCCACCCTATCCCAGGTGTCAGAGCTTCCTTTACCTCCTGGTTTGCCTGCTGGCTGTAACGCTCCATCCCCTGTAGAAACATAACTCAGCTTCTTGCACAGCAAAGCTGGACCAGACACCATCAGACAGGACTGAGCCTGCTAGTGCCAGCCCTCACTGGCTTTGCTGTCCTTTCACCAGACTAAAGAGAGCTGGGGGCTGTTTACAGAGGAAAAATAGGAGGATTTGTCTGTATTATATAATCCGTGAGGCATTCAACAGCAGCCTTCATTCACTCTTATGTCATTAAAAAGCATATTTCCTTTACAGGAAACAGGAGCACAGGGAATGTTTTAGCCCAGGAGATTGGAGGCAGGTAGGATTGACATGAACTTCTCATTAGCAGTAAGTGGAGGGTGTAAGGAAAAGCCAATTCACCCAGCAAAGCACTTGCAAAACCACTTGGCACCTAGAGCTACATCAAAATGAAAAAGACACCACAAGGGTCACCAGAGAGGAGGAGCTGGTTGCCAAGAGCCCTCACACATTTTGGATTTAGCCCTGTTGCTGCCTGTGCTGTCAGCAGAGAAGGTGTGCATGTACATCAGCAATTTGGGATAATTCATGTGGGCTTTTACAAAAAACAAGTCTGGCCCGCAAAGAAGTTCTCCTGGCTGAAGAAAGAGCATAGCACTTTTCTATTCCTCTATGATTTTATAGTGATGTAGCTATGCTATTTTGTTACTTAAAATGTGTATTTCAGGGAGAGCAGGAATGATGACTTTTTGTACTTTTCATACAAGAAGCCAAGAAGAAAATATGGTCATTTCTCAATGCTTCTGTTAAAATCAGTGATGTGGATTTCTTCCCCTCCAGGGACATGTTGTTCGTAACTGGAAAGTGAGATGGTTCGTTCTGCTTCAGGATAAGCTGCTGTATTACAAAATTGAAGGAGGCAAGAAGGAGCCTTCTCCAAAGGGCAGGATCCTTTTGGATGGCTGCACTATTACTTGTCCATGCCTGGAATATGAGAACAGACCGGTATGACTGGAAAAATGTATCTCTTCTCTATGTCACTCATTTTCCAACTTCTTCCTATGTTTTCCTCTCCTCCTGGCTTCTTTGATTACTGCAGCCATATCACTGGGGTGCTTCCAGAATTAGGCCGAGCCAAAAGCAAGCTGCCACTAGCAATGTAACCAGGACAAGCACTGAACTCCTTTATTGTGTCTTTGCTCTTTCCTGTGCCCAAATGTGAGTCAGCTCTTAACTAAAGAACACCCCCAACCACTACTCCTGTGCACACAGTCAGGAGAAAAAATGTAAAGGCATCAGTCCAACAGTGTGTGGAGAGAAGACACGAACACCCCAATAAAATCTGAGGAGGATGGGGGAAAAGGGAGATTATCATCTGTCGTAGTTGTTTTAAAGCCTGGATATCCATGGGGTGCTCCCAGGCAGCCAGATCAGACTCCTTTTTCCTTCACCAATGAGATATTGCTGCTGTAGAAAGTTTTCAGCAGGAGGACTCTGGAAGAAAACGGGCCTCCTGTGTTTCTCTGCTTGCCCATGGATAGCAGCAATGCAGATTTCCTCTCTGTGAGGTATCTGTATGGTCCGCTCTCTCCTAAGTACCAGGACAGAAAACCTAGGGATTTGAGTGGGATAGAAGAGCCAGAAAAACCCAAACAAAAACACAAACAAGCAAACAAAACCACTAAAAACAACCCAGATTTGTGCCCACCATCCTCCTGAACAAGAATTGCTCTGAATTTCTTGGATGGGATGTACTGTCACACTTATTTGTGTCACTTGGGCCAGTGCTAAAAAAAGCAAAATGCAAGAGGAGAAAAATAGCTAAATTATGTTATTGCTGTGTCCTTCTTTCTCCACAGCTACTCATCAAACTAAAGACAAAAACAAATACAGACTATTTCCTTGAATGTTGCTCCAGGGAGGAACGTGACTCTTGGGCTTTGGACATCACTGGAGCTATTCATGCTGGTCATCCAGTACAGGTACAAGAACTTCACAGAATGAAGAACTCTTTCAAACTGCTAGAAAATATCAGCCTCCAGTAAGTGTATATGATTTCTCCTTCTGTTGTTGTTGTAGTTTGCAAAGCGCCTGAGTTGATGGATGGGGAGGGTCAAGGGAAGCTCTTTTCTGCACAGATCTGCTCCTCTCTGGCCAGGAGCCTCTAAACTGGCTGCCCTGTCCTAGGTTTGTACATGCTTTAGCCAGGGAATGCACTTTTTCTTGACCATCATCTTCTGGGAGTGCATGGGCACCTCCCTGCTGGCTTGAATGCCTTCCTAGTCAGCTGCAAATGTTCTCACTGGGGAAAGGTGTTACCTCAAAAGATGTAACATCAGGGAAGCACCAGGTGGTGGCTTTGTGCCCTGTTGCTGAGTTTTCAAAGCTGATATCTGGAATCCAGACTAGGATTTTTAGGGTGCATTATCTTATGTAAGAGGAAACAGAGACTGATTAAGAAACAGAAGAATTACATTAATTTGATTTGTGTTGAACAGGTAAATCAGGGTGATAAGAGATCAGTCTGAAGGGCTTTAAATTGAAGATACTTTGTGAGGCATCTTGTTTAGTGCTGCTATTGGGAGAGTAAAGTTTTTCTGGAATGTACTTAGGGCAGTGCTTCTGTGGGAGTACCTGGAATACTTCCCACGTTTTTGTGGGTAATCATGAGGACATGCCAGGCACTGACAGAAGTATGAAGCTATTTCTGCCTGTCACTCTCACCCACTGATGTGCTGTGCTCTCGTTTGCAGCAACATAGTGGAGAGAATGTATGACAGCAGTACTGGAATTAAGCTGACCCGCAATTTGGATCAAGGCAACAGATACAAAGAGACTTTCACAGGTACACCTACTGCAGGCAAACAGCCAGCTCACATCTGATACGCCACATTGCAGGGACAAGGGAGCTACTGTACTGCCTTCCTGGTGGGATAAGCTCTGGCCCAGTGGAACCTGGCAGTGCAGCCAAGCTCTCCAACACCTTTCTCTCTCGCTCTTTGGATGTATGGAAGCACACTTAGAACGCCACGCAATTGGTCAACTTTGCACTTCTCTGACAATCTTTGGGATGGTGCTGAAATGTTTCAGCAAGTGAAAACCTGTGTGGCAGGAGACTGTCTGCCTTTCCTCAGAAGAGCACACTGTCTTGGTATGAGAGCTGCCTTTCTTCCTGCAGGTTCTGCCCTGGTGGACTGGCTCATCTCCAACAGCTTTGCTGTGTCACGATTCGAGGCTGTCACCTTGGCATCCATGCTGATGGACGAGAACTTCCTCAGGCCCGTGGGAGTCCGCAGCACTGAGGCCACACGCTCCAGCGACCCCTCTGAGAAGTTCCTGGACGACTCCACCGCCCTGTACATGTTTGTAAGCGATGCAGCTGCTGACAGAGGCACCTCCTCTGGCCCTCGTCACACACTTGATTTGGGTGTTGGAAAGGTAGAATTAGAAAGGAATTAAAAACATGACTCCTTAGCCAGAAAGGCTAAGGAAGAAATACAAATGAAAGCATGGTTTGAATAATTCAAAGAAACCAGTCTGGTATGCCAGAACACATTCCTTCCCCCAGTAAAACTAAGCTGAGACCCCTCTCCCCAGCCTTATAAGGAAAAGTCCGAAGTACCCCTGAGATAACTAAAAATATGCAAAAGCAGCGATTTCTGTAAGTCACACACAAATGTTACTGTATTAGTATTCTTATAAAGATTGGTTAGTAAAGGAATAGAATATTCAAATGTATAAGTTATATAATTGTAAAAGAGAGCTCGCTCTCTTGCTTCTCTTTTTCCTGCTCTTGCTTCTCTCTTTCATCCTCTTTTTCCGGCTCTCTCACTTCTGTTCTGTTACTCTCTTTCTTAGCTATCTTAAGTCCTAAAATCACGTATTCATATTCTACCCCCTTTTGTATGGTTCTCTCTGAACCTGCTTTAAGCTTCATCTGCTGGCTCCTAGCAGGGCTCTTTCTCCCACGCCCTGAAATAAACTACTAACATCTAACTCGACTATAGAGGTCTCTGCCGTGTCCCAGACCATCTGTGCCCCGAAGTATCTCTTACATTTGGGGTAGAGGTGCACAGCATGCAAGCAAGGGCAAATGTGCAGGCTGAGAAAGTAAATGCAGAAGGAGCAGCTCTACTCTTTTAGCAGCACTAACACTGGCACTTTTGCTGGAGCCAAATAGCTACATGGATATGGAGGGATCTACAAATTACATAATTAGGCATTAAAAGAGGTGTGTCCCTGGAGTGCTGTGCTGTCTGCATGTACTGGAGGCAGTGCTGTAGTTGTACTACAGCTCAAGGCCACAGCACGTATAGCCAGCAAGTACAGATTTACAGCTGTTACTTGTAACTGTAATCTTGGTCCTAAAAGGTTGAGTGGCAGAGCTATGGAGTAGAATTTACTCAGGAAATACAAGCTAAAAACAGCTGAGGAAATTAAAATGAAAAATAAAATGCAGAGTTTCGTAATTAAAAGTCTGTTTTAGATTAAAAAGAAAAGTGGAACTGTCTTTTCCCTATTTGCAGGCTGAGAGCAATAAGAAAAATACCAGTTCCAAGGAAGAGGTACATTTCAACATCTCTGAATTAAGTGGCACAATTTTGAAACAAGGATTCTTAGTGAAACAGGTAAGCATAGTCTTGGAACCTGCCCCAGGAAACAAGAAAAAGTACAGCTCTTAGGGTTTCTTAGAGAGTAAGTGTGACTTAGACAATGATAGCTGGAGAGATGTGCCCAGCAGAACTAACTTGCCTGTCCGTACTTGAGGTCTTGCAGTTAAGACTATCCAGTTATAAAAAAGCGAACTATGGAACTTGCTCAGGCAGGATTAATTGTTATATTCTGTACATATTGAGCATATACTGAAAAGAACAAAACAGGATCAAAAGCAGAAGTACCACACAAACTCCAAATCCTACCAGAGGTGTTACGTTCACTTCCAGGCAGAGCCACCGTTCCTTTGGTTTGACCTATCCCATCCAGGTAGTGTGAATGGTGATGATGGTTTGCTGGTCACAGACAAATTTCAAAGCTGAGTAGCTTGACCTTTGTATGAGGTGGACATTTACCTGTGGGTAGTCACTCACGTACACATGGGTGCTTTGATGGTAGTGAAACATGTTTTCTTGGGCACAAGTACCTGTTGGCAATAATTGTTTCCAAGACCTGACCCTTGGTCTGGAAGACATAGTTTCCAATGCTTGCAATGAACAAGATTAGGGTCAGTTACTCTTTCAAAGAATAACACAAAAGAAGCCACCTGCAAATGGAACCCTCCCTGCACTGCATGGCCTTATTCTGAAGCCTTGTACCCAGAGCCCGAGCTTTAGTGTTGTGCAAACTGGATCACCAGATGCTTCCCAACCCTCCCTCCTCCAGCTGCCAGGGTGCTGTGAGGGTTGGCAGGGCACTGCAGGATCCCCATCCCATCACCACAGAACACGAGAGCTGCCCAAGAGCTTCTGCCCATGGCCAGCAGCAGCCAGGGACAGCCCCAGGGCAAACCTCCAGGAGAGGGGATGCTCACAGGGCTGGCACAGCCTGGCAGCAGTGAGAGGGCTGCGGTGAAAGAGTAAAGAGCTGCAAAAGGACCTGCCATAAACCCCTCAGAGCACACACAGCATGGGGTTTTAATCTGAAACCCATATTTAATCTGAAATTAAAAAGCAGGAATGAGGGATATAACCATTTGTTCCTGTCATTCTGCTTTCATAGTTCTTAGCACAGGGAAGGAAGAGACAAAGGAATTGTCAACATATGAAGAAGAATGATAAGAAGGTCATGGGAATTACCAGGAAGTTAGGAAATATTTTTCTCTGTTGGGTCAAAACCCTCTTTTTTTGGTGTTTATTTATAAGTCTCCCCTAAAGCCTGTAGGAAAATGGTCATTTCAGGAGGTTGTAATTTTAATTCTTCCATTTTGCAGGGGCACAAGAGGAAAAACTGGAAGGTGAGAAAATTTGTTTTGAGAGCTGATCCAGCTTTTTTGCATTACTATGATCCCACCAAGGTAAGTAAATGGAGAGTTACCATCCCCAGAAATCCTTTTAGAGACATAAACATTATAATGAAGATACAATTATGCTGTAAATGTTTCTGTCACTCTGGGTTCCTCTATCCATTTCCAGGAATTAGACCTTTCCAATTTATACCTTACCCTAGGAGGTTGTCCTTGTAGGAGTTTGTATCCCTGCATCTTCTGTCCTTTTTCCCAGTGAGATTCCATTTCCTAAGATGAGCATCAACAGTCTTCTTGGGATTGGTCTTTTGCTGTACCCTCACAGTCTGGGACCATGGTCCTGCAGGGTTTCTTCCTGGGTTGTGATCTTTCTGGGCTGAAGTCCCACCATTTGAGGATCATACTGTTACTGGGATTTTTAACATCCTTATTCCAGCATTGAATAGGCTCTTCTCAATAGCAAAGTATTTACAGGACTTTCTACTACTCAGTTTTAAACTTTCTCATGAAAAGTAGAACTGGTGTTCATGAATATTATAATCCATGTGAGCAACTCAGATACTTAGGGTACCAAACAGGATTGCAAGAAGAACATGTATAGAAATGCTTTATGTGACTTTTAAAGAGAATAGAAACAACATACCAGTGAAAAGAGTTTATGGAGCCAGATCATTTTTTGTTTCCTGTTCTTTCATGCTGTTTTGTGTTTTTTTTTCACTGCAACTTATCTTTGTAAGGCTGTAAGCTGAAGCTGCAGAACCTGAAGGCAAGAAACAAGAGCGCCAGCCAACTAGGGAAAAGAGACAGATTTTTCCCATACAGTCTTAGTGAAAAGCAGAAAGATAAATACTTACAGAAATATATACAATTCTGTATGTTGTTATTGATAAGACCATACATATATTTGAAGTGTGATTGCCTCTCCTTGTGCTTTTAACTGATCTACACCATGCCCAGCTACATCAGAGAAATGTCTGTGACTGAAAAAATATAGTAATGCATTTAACTACATGTTCTAATTGATTTATCTTGTGACATACATGTTTCATGCCTGAAAAAAACGGTCATTTTCCAATCTTCAACTTCATAAAAGTAATGCCTCTGCTCTGGGAAATTATGATATTTTCCAACTATGTCTTGTTTCCTTTTTCTTTGCAGGAAGATAACAAACCAGTAGGTGGATTCTCTCTTCGTGGCTGTCTTGTCTCAGCTCTGGAGGACAACGGAGTCCCAGCAGGTGAGCACAAGCCTCTAAACTTTCATATATTTATATTTATGTCATAGCAATACAGTCTTTGGGTGTGGGTTCATATATATGGCTGCTTGTATGCACAAGTGGGCTGACTTTCCATTTCCCGTTGCAAGCAAGGGAAAAAGCATGTCACAAATCCCTGTTCTGCTGAGTTGTCCACACCAAAGGGGACTTTCTTTTTTAGCATTATTTCCACATGTCTTGGGTGTTCTCTTTATATGGGCTTTTCTTAGTCATATGACCTCTGAGAATATCCTAAGGATGATTAATATTCCAGAGTTAACAAATAGAAAACACTTTATTTTTGGGTGGTATTTAACTCAAAGTCTTGAGGCA
The DNA here is from genome assembly GCF_001522545.3 of Parus major. Classification (NCBI taxonomy): domain Eukaryota; kingdom Metazoa; phylum Chordata; class Aves; order Passeriformes; family Paridae; genus Parus; species Parus major. The sequence continues at coordinate 29,398,426 of NC_031774.1, read as the reverse complement.
TCCTCTCATGCCATCTGTTTCTGTGTCCTCTCAACTTACGCTATTACCTTTTCCTTTCTGACCTGCTAGAACCCAAATGTAGGGGACACATAAAGACAGCAATAAAAAATATACTTCTTCTGGAGCATAGGCTTAGCTCAGGCATTTGTCTAGAATGTCAGCCTCACAGGTGTGTGTTTCTGCTATTAAAGTAATTTCTTTTATGACAGTAAGCACAATGTGTAGATATCAAATATAGAACATCTTTCTAAAGAGAAGGTCTGAAAAAGCTTTGGTCTGGGAGCAGGGGGACATGATGAACAGTGGAGTTCCTTGCTAATAGGAACCCAGCTATGGGCAGGAGAAAATCTATTCTACTGTGCAAACTAGTAGGGGTTCATCATTCCAGTGTATAACTCAACTAATAGTCTCCACCTAAGCAGAGACTATTTTAGATATGTTGTAGAGTGCACAGCAGTTCATACAATCTATAGAAATGTCTATACTGTATTTGCATAGAACCACAGAATCAACAAATGGTTTGGGTTGCAAGGGACCCCAAAGATCACCTAGTTCCAATCCCCCTGCCACAGACAGGGTCAACTTCTACTCAACCTGTTTTCTCAAAACCCTGTCCAGTCTGGCCTTGAACACTTGCAGGGGTTTTGAAGAGGGAAAGCAAAGACTACAAAGTTTCATATCTGCCAGACAGATTTTCTCTGCACCCTCCTGATCTGTTGGGTTATTTTTCTCTGCAGGAGTGAAGGGCAATGTGCAAGGCAACCTCTTCAAAATCATCACCAAAAATGACATTCATTATTACATCCAGGCCAGCTCCAAGGCAGAGAGAGTGCAGTGGATTGAGGCAATCAAACCACTGACATGAGTAATGTGGACTCCATGCCAAATGACAAACCACATTTGTGACCAGCTTCCTGCTCTCATTGTCTGGGAGTGTTGTTTTTCCCTTGATAGTCTATTTTCATTATTTGAATCACCATAACACCTACCAGTTCCTGGCAGACCATGCAGACCAAATCATAGAGATCCAGAATAATTCCCCCATCTTGAATTTACCATCTAACCAAGAGACCAAAACAGGTGGATACAGATAAATGGGGTTTTTCAAAGAAACAATGAAGATATTCCAAGATGGAAGAAAAGGGTCTTTTGTACAAGTATTCAGTCTATGTCTGACAGATCCAGGTTGTGCTTTATCTTAAAGCAGAATTGTCTTGCTCCTTTCCCCTTTATAAAGGGGCTCATAGTTAAGACTGAAACATCTAAGTCATGGAAAGTGCTGATGTCAGAGGCTGCCTTTCTTGGCATACCACATCAATCTTGTGCTAAGCCACAACCCAACTGCCAGGATAATATGCACTGCAAAACAAACAAGGGGTCTGTGTGTCCATCCATGTGCTCTACTGTTTAGTTCTCTGTTAGACTGGAAAAAGAACAAAGGATCTTCCTCTCCACCATATAGGTTACTCTTATGCTGGTAATGTCCCACAGCAGAACAGGATCCTGAGTATCAAATCAGACCAATGGACATTCCAGACAATTTCTGGTGCTGAATATATTGGAAGAAATCCCTCAGCCATAAAAGGAAGACTTTCCCTTCTGATTATTACTATAAGTTCATTTATGCTGGAGCAGCATTTGGACAGAGAACTATAGTAGCAGTCCTCACTATTGCTTTTTCTATCTTAAGTCATTATTTTTTCCATTATTTGTCTACTAAACTTGTCTTTGATATTATTAAATATAAAAAAAAAACAACAAACCCAAACCACTGCATTTTAATATCCTGTGCTTTTTAGAGATGTGTTTTTTCTCAGAGGGCTGTTTGAGTATATAATATGAAAAATAATGGTTTCATACACAGTAATTTTAGATTTATATATAATCTCATACACTGGAGGGTAAAATGAAATGTAGGATATTATTCAAACACCTGATCGACCTGCCAATGCACTGTTTTGATAAAATTCCTTATTTTATCTGAATACCTGTATATGACAGCCAGATTCTGCAGAGCCTTCAAAAAGGCAGCATGCTCTATATCTTCCCTGAAGTCACAGAGGAATTTGATAACCCTCTATCCACAGATTCATTTCTGTACAGATGTTTTGTTCTCCGAGTTGTGTACTGAAAAGAAGTCTCTTCATCACCAAAGGCAGAATATGATACATGCTTGTTTATTTATTAGAATAGCCATGAATTTAGGATTTTCCTCAAAAGCTACAACAATGAAATAACAGCACAACACTTAGATGTGTTCAAATATTTAAGAGAGCTTGTAAAGAAGTTTGCCAGCAAAGGTGCAGTTTTAATTAGATGCAAGAACAAGAATGGGCAGAGCAGTTTCAGCTACAGATACCATTTCTTAGGGCTGGTCCAGAGAAGACTGTGAAATCCACAGCTGTCAAAACCTTTAAATTCTGGAAAAGCTGCCTGGAAGAGACAGGGTAAGGCAAGTAAGGAATTTATTGCTCTCTGTTGGGAAGCTCAGATGTTTTTGTGCTGTCTGAGCAGACCTTCCAGAAAAAGCAATTCCCTCCTGGTAACATGAGCCTTGCATCAGACTCCCTTATTCATTTACAAGAAAACCTCCTGCTTCTCTTTTCTCAGCCCCACCACTTGCATAATGCCCAGTTCTAGTCACAAGGCTAACAACAGCCACCCACCACAGAGGACTGAGCTCTGTCACCTGGCATGCCTGAGGGGGTAGGGAGCTGTAAGGATGTGAGATACTACTACACAACATCCTATGTTTCATTTTGGGAGGCCAGAAGTGTATCTCAGCAAAGGCTTTGAGATTTATCCAGACCAGCCATAGCTCTGTGATTGCTATGAGTGTACATGGGGGGAAATAAAAGTGTATATCTCAAACACATCAGCAAATTAAAAAGATACAGTTCCCACTCTCCAGCATCAGCCAGGGGAGAAAGACAAAACATGTCTGAGACAAGAGAAAGTACATTTTCCTCTGTCCTCTGGTGATACCGTATCTCCTTTTTTCAAGCCACTTTGGTAAGCTTGATGTCCCCTGAGATCCGCAAAGCTTTCACCAAGTTCAGAGGCTGAATGCGGTGAGTGAAGTCACAGAGCTGCCGTCCATCAAGCAAGACTCGTATTTGCTGGTGTTCACATAAGAACTCCATCTGCAGTGGAAAAGGACAGGGAAGGGTGTTAGAGATCAGCAGCAAGGCTGATTTCAACAGCATAGACTTAGAGCTAAATGTAAGGGGGATAAGAGAGCACAAAGTCTACCAGTTCTTCTGAAATGCCCCTAATAAATAACCTACCCTCTTCTGAGATGATACTGCAAAGCTGCAGTGGGTACTCTCACTATGATTAGGGAAAGGGATGCATCTTTCCCGTCAGGGCTTGAACTGTTGCTGTCTGCGCCATAGTAGACTAATTAACCTGGCAATAGCTGTTTGTAGTCATATACATAGCCTTCAGCTTTTCTCCCCTCCTTTTCTCTGTCCTATTCATAGTACCTGAAAAATTACCTTGAACGTGTCACCTGCTGTAAATGGGAAGTAGGGAATAGTCTTCTCTTCTCTTCCCCATTTCCCAGCAATTCGTGCATTTCGGGTGATGGATTTCTCACTGAAGTTAACTGTAAATAACAGCCCAACATCTTTGTTGGCATCCACTGGATCACAGAGCAGAGTCACTGAAAAGCTGAAAAATAATCTACTAAATGACTGGAACTTTCAGAAATGTGAAAGGACATGGTGAACATAGCAGATGCTTATAGAGACTAGAAATAGCTGTTGGTTTCGTGTCAGACTGAAACACAGGACTTTTACAGGCTTAGAAGCTGAGAAAGGGATGAGATCTGGCTCGTCCTTGTTTCCTGCCCCAGTGTCCAGTAGAATGCTAGTTATTTCTGATGTTGCTTTACCTCTCTGATTGTTGAAGTCAAACCCTTCAACATGTACTCATTTGTGTCCTAAAAATGGTTATGGCATTCACCAGTGGAAGCAGTGGAGTGGACAGCCATAGATGCAAAAAAGTGTAATGATGAGCGTAGTTGATGTTTTCCAGACAAAAGACAGCAATGAGCCTCTACCTCCTGTGCCAAACCCGGTTTTTAAATGGTGTTGATTCTAACCCCCCACAGACAACCGAGACTCTGGCTGAGAATTGCACCTCTTCCTGGAGGAGAAATGCAACTTCTGTATTCCCTCCCGCTCACATGAGATAAGGGCAAGGAGTAGAAAATCTTGTCAGGGCAGTCAGAAAGGCCGAACAGTGAGCTCCTCCCTGACCTTTTAATCTTAGTCTGAGTGCAGGAAAATTAAATATAGCCATAAACTATTAATCTGTTTGACTTTCTTCCTTCAAAGAACACATACCTCCAAGAAAGTGTCTGAACTTAGAAGACAGGTAGGAGTACGTATAACAGGGTGAAGCCCCCAGCAGTCCCTTCACCTACCTCTTGGGTTTGGAGTGTACCATGCCTATGATTGTGAGTTTCATGGTTGGTCTCAGGCCACCTTTAATTTCACCAACATACTGCTCCACCTGCAGGAAACAGTGAAAATGGCTGCAGTGGGTCATGTGTGGGTAAACCAGCTTTAACAGCTGCTTTAAAACTTTAACAGTTTAACTGATATAACTTGGGTTTATTTTCATATATACGAAAGAACCTATAAGTATTTCTAAAAGTACTTCTTGCAGTCTAATGACACAGTAAATCTGGTAACAGCACTACAGTTGCCCTGGCCACAGCAGATGAGAAGCTTTGTGGCAGCATGATGTGTGGCGTAGACTCTGCTTCAACCTACTTTCTCCGGCCAGCTCAAATTTGCTAAGGTTTTGGTGGGCTAACTTGGCACCATCAGGCTTTACACCAGGCCAGGCAGCCTCTGTCCTCCACTGTAAAAGCAGCGTAGATGCTGCCCTGTATGTTGACCACATCCTCACAGGCAATCCCAGTCCTTTTGTGACAGTGACTTTGAAATGGCATACTTCTCCAGAGACAAAAAATTACTTTTTGATGGATCTGCTTTTTGCCTATTCACAGAGACATGTAGTTGCAAGCTGCACCCAAAGATCTGAGCTAAATTTGCTTTTTCCAAGCAATTCTCTAACAGCTTTGATGGTCAGTGGAGGAACTAATACAGGCCATAGCTGACATGGAAATATTAAAGAGACAGACCTTGGAAACAATTGATAGGGATGTTTTGAGGCTTCATTCTCAGAATGGCTTTAAAATGTCAATGTCAGAATACTACACTGCAGCATGTAATCACTCCCCGTGCAGATTCACTTAGAAAGAAGCTGCTACAGAACACTAAATGTTATTAGCAACTTGCGTAACACTGATAATATTCCAAGGCAATGCACAACAGACCCTGTTTGAGATAAAAAGAGCTTGATCATTCCAGTGTTCCAAGGTGAAAATTCAGACAGGTTTGCTAGAAGACCTATACAATATATGCACACAAATTCAAAGATAAAAAATGTTTTGCCTGTACCTCATTTCCTAATTTTATTATACTAGTTGTATCTTCTGCTAAGATGACCTTATACAATTTATTTTCCCACTTTGACATTCAATCCAGCTACCTTTAGAGCTTCACAGATATGTTAATAAACTTTTAATTCCTAATAAGGTCAATATTGGGAGAATAATTTTGAAATATGCCTTCAAAAATGACAGCAGTACTACTAATTGTTAATGATGTAAATTTACTCTTGCAGGAGTGTACAGGTGACTCCAGCAAATATGTTTTGAACTGTGTAACAAAAGAAATGCATAAAGCACTTAATATGTCTTACATAAGGAAACTGCTTGTCAAGTAAAGAATATGACTGTAGGGAGATACTTTAAATTGGATAAAGCAATTAGAAAGTGGGTAATAAGCATTAAATATCTCAGGATAAATGAAGTTCATGTTCATAGAGGTCTCATGTTCCACTAAAGCTTCTTCCTTCTTACCTAGAGACAAGATATAAAACATTACCCCAAACTGAAAGTGCACATTGAGAAATTGTTTGTGCAGAGGTGCACCACAGTGCAATAAGAACCATCAGTAAAGGCACACAGTATCAGAGCTAAATTGAACAAATGATGACCACATGGTCTCAACAGTTACAACTCATCCAGTGTGGCTGGAGAAAATTCAGAGGTGTGACTGCCCACACCCCATTTATCTGGGGACACCTAGTTAACCCTACAGGTGAGAAATACTCAGGAAGCTGTAGGAAGTAATAGCAGAAACTCCTGCAAGCTTGTGGTAGAGTTTATTGGTGGGTCCCAGCGTATGCACATGGGCACAGCTCCCATCCAGTATTTTCCATTCCGGAGCCCTGGGGACTGACTAGGTCACTTACTTTGGCACACCTCTCCTCTGTCATCACCGCTCTCCCTCTTACACTTGCCTCGCCGCTGCAGCCCCCGGAGGAGTTTTTGTTTTGTGCGTCAGGACAAAAGCAAACAAAAAGCCCGGAATAAAAGGAGGATGTTGAGGAGGGGGGATCTTATCTCTGCCAAACAGTGGCTGGACACCACCCAGCCCCGCAGCTGAGTCACGGCCCTCAGCGCCTCGTCCCTTGTGGGGCAAGCTCACAAATAACGCGGTGGGAGGGCAGGGGACGCTCCCGAGGGGCTGTGCCTGGAGCTCTGCCTACACATTTTTATACGAGTATTGAAAATTCCGAGTCAGTGTGCGTAACATACTCCTAAGATACTCTCTACTTCATACGCATACACTTGTATATATAATACATACAAACTCCACGCCATTTATTTGATACCAATTCTCTCCTCTCTCAAATGCCTAACTATATACGCATATATATCTGTATCTATTTAAATATATTTATATACAATTTACAGCCTTATATATACACCTACATGTAGGTCTGTACACCCTATATATGCATTTACATGTACAGTAAACACTATAGATGTGTGTGTGTAAATATATATATATATATTTGTATATATATTTGTATAACTGTTTAGGGGTGAATGTATGTATATGTGTACCAGAGTGAAGTTATACAGCTATACAGGGGGTACATGTATTCCCACACACATACGCACCCATTCACGTGCACCTCTGGGTGCACGTCTTTCCACACACCCACAGCCAACCCCAGCATAGCCCACACCAAGCCCGCCGCCTGAGCCGCCCCTTCCCTCTCACGGACCCCGCGTCCGCACAGGGGGCGGAGCTTCGGGCGGGAGCCAATCAGAGCCTCGCTAGGCACGAACGAGGGGAGGGGCTGGCATATGGGGGCGGGAGCGGGCGTGGTCAAGGGGCGGGGCTTGCGCTGCCCGCGCTCCCGCGGCGGCGTCGGGCGCCCCAAACAAACATGGCGGTTATTTACATGTCGCCCCGGCTCGGCCAATGGGCGGGCGCCTTGCCGCGTGCCGGGCCGGCGGCGCGGTCAGCTGAGGCGGCGCCCAAGATGGCGGCGGCGCGGGGCTGCGGTGCTGGGGCGGTGCCGGAGAGCCCAGCGCCGCCGGGGCTGCGCCCTGCCCCGCCAGGGAGCGCGGCATCTCCTTCGCGTGTGTCACCCCGTCCCGGGGCATCCCCACGTCCTGGGAAGATGCATTCTTTTGGGAACGAAGAAGCGGACTCTCTGGAGCGTCTCTTCGGGTTTTTCTGTGAGTGCGTACGGCGTGGGCACTGGGAGCTTGCACAGGCCTGCGTGCCCCAGCTGAGCCAGTGGCACGGGGACGGCCCCGGGAAGGTGGAGGCAATTCTTCGGGCTCTGGTAGCTTGTCCCGTGGGGGTAAGGTAAGTAAGCTACTGCTCTGGTTCCGTAGACTTGAATGTGCAGTGGGGAGGAGCAATTAGCTTAGTGTCGGCTGTGGGAGATAGGTAGAATCAGGGAGGTAGCACTTCAGTGCTGAGGTGTCTTGTGATGCTGTTGTTTAAACTTTGATGTCTTATCACTGACCAAGAATGTAGCAGGCTGCCCATCCCACCGGGAAAACGAGTTGTGTTCATGGTGATTGATACAAGCCTAAAACTACTTGGAAGCATTTCAGAACTGATTTGGTTAGATTTTAGTGAAGGAAAAGGACCGTCTCTTGAAATTACGTTTCTTTGACACTGAGATTCAGTTAATTTAGAAATGGAACCACCAAGATCAGCAGTGTAGTTATTTAAAATGTTATCTCTTAATTTCTAAAGCTGCAATCTAAAAAGTTTAAATTATGCTGTTGATTTCTTGATTCTCTCTCACAGTATTTTGGAATGGCATCCGTTTTACTCAATCCCAGCTACTTTTTATCTCTTTTTATTTTTCAGTTAGGCGTATATGAAGGGTGACTTTCTAGCACTTCAGGGAACATTCGTATTCCCCCTGTCTAATCAGATGATCATAATTGTTCACATTAAAGTTCGTGTAACATTTCAGTAAATGTGCTAAGAAACAGTTTACACTGACAGCAGCTGAAGGAGTCTGGAGGAAGGTGTGGTCATAGCTAGATGAATATTGCTAACCGGCATGTGAGACATAAGAATTTTCAATATTTTGATCTTTATTACCTGGGCTATCACATTTAAAGGCTTTAGTGCTGAGATTTCTAAAGGACACGAAACTATATTTTACTTTCTCATTTCCCTCTGACAGTACTGAACATGTTCCTAACTGTGTAGGCTTTGGGATGTTGAAGTACTGAAGTGCCTGAAATGCTGATGGAAATTAGAAGGATTCTTTGTTTAATTAGTCATTGCTTCTCTTTTAATTTGGATATAGAGCTGCATTTGGGCTGCTATGACCTAAAACTTAGTTTCATTTTTTTTGGTAAAAATAGGCAGAACAGGAAATAGCAGTGTTTAGCAAGTGGTCACATTTCAATGAAATCTGCTGAAGTGCTCAAAGAGGGCTATACAGACTGAACTTTGGACCAGAACTAGATTTCTTTGTTTTGAGGAATTGTGCCAGGAGTGTGTGGCCAGTCTAAAAGCAGTTATTTGCACAGCATAAATAACTGAATTGATGTGCAAAAACACCAGTATTCTGGTTTCTTTGAATTTTTTTCCTTTGGCTACTTACTTGTCTTTCTATCTTACTCAAAGAAATACAAAATCAAAATGATCTCTGACAATGTTTTCCTGGATCTTGACAATGGAGACAATCTTGTATAATCCACTGTATATGCTTCTTGCTTTTGTAGACGGGGACAGAATTCTAGCCCAGGGAGATCTGCATGGCTTTGGCTTCTTGTGCTGGAAAAATGGCTTGCCAGAAATCAGGTACAGAAACATCCTGATGACTTCCAAATGCACTTTATAACTCTGACTTCCAAGTGCAGAATGTCTCCCTAGTTGCTTATTTAATTGTAGGCTTTCCCACGTTTCATGGAATTAAGTTCTCAAGGTAACTCGAGACATGCACTGATTTTGCATTTAACAAATTTATCACAAAAGAACTGTAATATTCACACTGAAGAGAAAAACTAGTTTTTTTTTTTAAGATATTGGAAGTTAACATTTTAGCTTTTCACATTCATACACAGGAAGATCATGAGTGTATCAACTTCTGCATTTGTGTAGTACCTCTCTTACGTTAAAGATTAAATAGCTCAGGCATCAGACAATTCTTTATAAGTTTTAGATGGTGAGGGATGTGCATACTTCTTTTTAAAAGTCATTTGTCCTTGGCTCTAATTAGACTTGCATTTTTTCTTTTTATTCTGAGGAATCGATGGTTTTGTGATTCTTGACGAGGTCTCTGTTTACAAATGTATGGATAAATAAAATCAATTGGTGTGAGAGCAAAACCTGACTGGAACAGCCTTTAACTGAGGATTAGGTTACTTCAAAGAGATATTTCAGTCTGCCTCAAAGTGTCAATGAAATAGCTATGATTATGTTTATATGCTAATGTAAAGACAAGTTTTATTGACTGAGGTATTTCCCATTCTTATATGGTTTCAGAAAACTGTTCCAGTTGCTCTTCAGAGAGAAACTGAATTTTTATTGTTCTTGGAAGAATTACAGAAAGATGTCTCTGAGGAAGTCCTAAAGGTGAGCTACTTCTATGCCCTATTTCTTCTTTTTCTGCAGTATGCCCAGCTTCATCAGATAGAAGTTAATGCTTCCTGCTAACTGCCTGAGATGTTAATGTGTTATTAATCTTCTAGGCAACTGAGAGAGTGTAATTCAGATCCCTTTGTGAAGTTAATCCAATGTGCCTGCAAGTGATTTCTCTGGCTAGAGTGGAGGCCGCAGGCAGGCCAGGAACAGGTTTTTCTGCGTGCCGTTTTTAACGCACATCAGTCCTGACCGCAGCTGCTTGCCACAGTCTTCAATCCATAGACACCTTTAATAATCATAAACCTACAACCCACTGTGAGCCAAAATAAACTATAGTCAGTAAGCACATTTTAAAAGTATTATTTTTCTTTCTTCAGAGATCTTAATTTTCATCTCCTATGCACTCCTTTTCCCCCTTTCTGGAAGTTTTTGGATGCTCTACTATTACTGGTGACATTGCCTAGGGATTGGTATGACGTCTGTTCTGAGGTTCAGGATCCATTTTCCATTACTAATTAAAAAACGCAGGCTGATTTATTTGAGAAGTATGTGGAAATATGCAAAGATGGATTTATATCAAAAGCAAGTATAGAGCAGAATATCAGGGAAGTTACTAACTGTAGAGCTATCCTAATTTGATGTTACAGCAGGTTCAGGTCTGACATGGTGTGTGAAACGTCATAAGATGTTGCTTCTGGTCCTATAGATTCTAACTCCTTAAAGATGCCCTTTTTTGGTTTGTTTGTTTTTTAAGAGGAAAATGGAAACTTACTATATTCAGGGCTATTTCAGCTTAGGAAAAGCTGCTCAGTATTTCACTAAGGATACAGAATTAGCAATTACAGGATGAAAACAAGCAAGGTGAACTTGAATGTTGATTAAAATAAATCTGCTTGAAGTCTGTTAATGAATAATGAAGTCTATGAATGTTACTGTCTCACCTCCAAGGTCATGAATGATTCTGCCATTGTCCACATTGTCCACTAGTGTTGCACAGAAATATGAGATTCAACAGTCTCATATCTTTGTCACAATTTCTGTCAGAAGCATGTTGGTAGGTTACATTTTGATGGTGGTAGAGTTACATTTTGATCCAGCAAATAATATTTTTTAAAAAGGGTATTGTGGACTTCGTTTCTGTTCTCATTCTTTGTGCACACCAACCACCTCTCCTCTATGTAATCTCTGAGGTGTCTCTTTGAGCCAAGGGCAGCATTCACATAATTCAAGGAGTGCCGGAAGTGCTGCTTGAGTGCTGTTCAACTGGCTTGTCCCTCACCTTTTCAACTCTTATTGAGTGGGCTAACTGGGACTTTTTTTGTTTGTTTATTTTCCCCTTCCCAGTTTTGAAATTGTAGGTTTGCTTCTGATAGGTAGAAAATTATTGCTGCTTAAGTAAAGTCTGTGAGATGGCTTCGGAATCTTTGGACCTGTTTTTATCAGATTTTAAAAATTTATGAGGATGATATAGTAGATAGATGGTACAATCTGGAAAAATAGGATGAAAAGAACCCCCACTAATCATTATGCTCTTAGTGACCTATGAAGATGCAATTACATTAGGATATTGCTTAGAGGTGGGATATGGTGGTGCTTCAGCCATCCCATAGGGACTGCTATGGTTCCTTGCTTGTACATGGTCCTTATAGTGTACTTGTGTTTTACAGGATTCTTTGTATTTTGTTACGTACACAGGCATATTCACTGCATATTCACTCTTTAAGGAAAGATATTGGACAAGGTGGACCATTATTAATGGATTTCTTAGATAGTGTGGTGTTTCCAAATAGATTTATCTGCTTGCTTTCAAGTTTCATCTATTTTTTTAAATAATTCATTTCATATATTAAGGTAGTCTAAAAGGCTTACTCTTTTATTATTTCCTTCCCAGGAACTGTTTGAGGCATTTGAGTGCACGCAGAACAAGCACATCACAGACAGCCAAAAAAGAGATGACTGTTCTCACAAATTCAGTTTGGATGTTGTTGCAGCTCTCCGGAAGCTTTTGCTGCGGGCTCCCCAGAGGGCAAAAGCCCTGCTGGAGTTCTTCCAGGAGGAACAAGGCCCACACAGCTCCTCACTCCTGCAGTATCGCTCTCTACAAAACATCTTTGTTGAGTTTCTTTGTGACTCCTTGAAATCTCTGCAGAGGCTTCAGAGCAGTCCTGAGCTTTCGGCTGAACTAAATCAAAGAGAACTAGTAGATACAATTTATGCTGCTCTCAGTATAGTGACTTTTGAGGTGGAGCATCAAGCAGATGAAATGAAGCAGTTATTCAGGGAGCTCTTGGATGTATGCTGGGCTGAGGGGAGCCCACTGAGGGAAGAGAAGCTACTAAACTGTATGCTGAGGAAACAAAGCCATGGCCTGCTAAGCCTCTATAGCAGTGTTCTCACAGAAAGAACAAGAGAAAAGTTTTTGTTGTCAAAAGCAATACAAAAAGGTTTGTTTCACTTTTTGCTTGGTATTAGTCTTCTGTTTAACAAAACCATTAAGGCATTAAACAGACAAGTAGTCAAGAAGTCAGGCAGTATTCTTGCTAAGGTGCTTTAACAAACCATGGAGTCTTTTAAAAGATGATGCTAAAATGATCCTTAAAGCAAGTAATTGGCATGGGAACACTGGCTCACTCCCCTACCTTTTTGCAGTCTATGCTGTGTTTTGTGATCACTTCCTTTACCACCCTTGCTGTGTTCTATATTAATCTGCTCTGCATTTCTCTTGATGAAAATCTTGCTTGCAACTAGAAGTTTGATACTTGATATATGTGTACAGTTTTTATTTGTTCACCTCCAACTCAGGGTCATCTGTGTTGGAGTATGTTCCATTTCTGGCCAGTAACAGTTCCATCACCTCAGGAATCCCAAAATGTTCAATTAATAGCAATTATGCTTCTCTCAAAGGCACCCCTCTCTACTGGAGGATAATCTTGTGATGTTTTCAGGTTCATCTGCATCTGAGCAGCTGGATACAGAGCGAACTGTGATGAGTTTGTTCTCAGATCCCAAAGAAGCTCCTTCGTGGAAGACAGCCTATTTCTACTGCTTGAGCAGCAGCAAGCACTTTCTGGAACAGATTCTGGTACAGCCATAAAGTCACTAACAGGGAAACCCAATGGAGGCTAAAGTCAGTCCCCGTGTTGAACGTATCTTGGTGGTGCACAGAAGCATTTTATATTCAAATAGTGTTTGCCAGGGGTGATGACTAACAGGAGCAAGGAGGTAACGGTGATAACCCCGCTACTTGCAGCAGTGCAATGAACATAAAACTGCTGGTGAGATTTTTAGAAAAGCTCATCTGCATGCAGACTGAAGATTAAATCTTCAGGGTTTAAGAAGTCTCATTTTCTGCTTGTAGTTTTGTTGGAGGCACCGTTTACCTCATGACCTTGAACTTGTTGCCTTCTGATGCCGGTAGACTTGGGGCAATGAGACCAGTTTGCATGGTAAAATTTATGGTGAAAATACTCTGTTATGAATTAATTGATTTTTATGCATTTACATAGAAGAAATAGAATACAGGCAGGTGGTCACTGTTAAAGTGTGGTTTTAAGATTCTTGCGTAATGTGCTTGCAGAGGTCTTTTACATGTTGCCTTTGTCAGAGACATAATCAATAGAAGGAATGCAAAGGTAATGTAGAGTGGAATTTGAGTTGACTCTGTAATAAGCATTTGAAATGGTGTTTTTTTCCTAAAGACATCTTTACTGATGAGTATATTGATGGCTTGGACAATATAAGTTTAGGGAAGTTCTGGGTGCGGAACGTCACTATTTTATTGAAGCTAATATTGAAATAGCTACTTGCTTACATAGTCTACCAAGCACTATGGGTCTCCACATTTTGGAAAAATGAATATTTCTTCCTTTTATTTTCTAGGTGACTGCATTAGCTTTACTAAAAAGAGAAGACTACTCGGACCTGAAGAGCTTGTTGAGGAGAGAATTCAACCCCCTTAGCCGCCTCTTGGTGTTGTTAGGATGGACTCATTGTCAAAGCTTGGAATCAGCAAAAGCTTTGCTATGGAGTCTACACAAAAGTCAGGTAAATCAGCAGAAAGCAAGTGGCAGTGTCCCAGTCTGAGTCCAGATAATGCAGTTTGTTTGTAAAAACAAGTGAAACCAGGGAGTTTTCAGTGAGGTCAATCTTCCTCAAAATGGAATAAAAAAAGTTAAGGTATTACAGTCGTATGTAGATAACATTATGGGACACTTGCCTTGCTTCCTATTCCTTGGCTGTGAAAGGAGTATGACTGTGAAGGAAACTCTGAAAGTTTCTCGTGCATAAACTCATAAACAACCTCTGCTGTTAACATCAGAGAAAAGACACCAATGGTTGTTGATTAGTTTTGAAAGAGCTGGGGCATCTTTCTTTCATGTAATTTCCTTCAGTGAGTCATCCCTGGGTAGTGACTAATTCAGGGCTGAGTTCAACAACCATGTAGCTTGAAAATTCCCCATACTTGTTCTCAAAGCGAAATGATAAATGACAAGAGCTGTGAGCGAAAGATCCACCTTGTTTGGGGACAGTCTTCATCTGTGCAAAAGTGGCAGGATTCCAGCTCTGAAGGTGTAGTTGCACTTCAGATGATGCCTACTGGCTGGCTTAGATGTCAGAGGTGGAGAAACGAACCTTGTACTGCTGGGTCATAGTGTAGACCTAAACTGGCAATGCCTTAGGGGAGTTACTATCTGTTGGTAATACACTAAAAGTCTATTCAGTAGCTTCTGCAAAGTTAAACTCTTAGATCTGATTTTAGCAGGGAGTTATCTGTAGTAGAAAAGCACGTGGGACAGGAGAATAACCATCTGCTATACAGTATGTCATCTTTTGAGTGCGTGATTAGTTCTAGAGATTTGCCTTAGACTGTTACTAGGAAGCATTAATTTGCATTTTATAAGCTACTCTTGAAATGGGATTTAGCCAACTTTCCATGGTCTGTAGATATGTCAGGTGGAGGCTGACTGACTTTTATGTTCTGTTAGAATAGCCTTCCTTTGCTGGCTTTCTAATAAATCTGATAATTTTCTGTATTTGAAATTTATTATCCAGATAAGGAAGTCTTGCAAACATGCATGTGTGATACAGGCATGGTTCTGCTGTCTGGCTGGAGGCTTTGTTGTAATGAGATTGTTTTATTTATCTTTCCATTTAGGATCTGTGCAATGATTCAGTATTGAAAGATTTTTGTGATGGGCTGTGGGCTCATGTGGAAGTCCTTGAATGGTGCATGCAGCAAAACAGGTAAAATGAGCAGAAGGACTTTTTTTCCAAAATATGTTGCCAAATCTACCTGTTAAGTCAGCTTGTGCATGCAAATAGAGAAGGAATTTTCTTGGCTAATCATCTAATAGTGACTCTATATACAAGCTCTTGAAATTACTCATAGGCTACAGTTACGCTCTTTGTTTGGTACTAGTTTGGTTCAGTCAGAATTTGAGTGGGAGTTAGATCTTTAAACACGGCTGAGACTTAAATCTGTGCCACCTCTTTGTTCTCTCTTGCAGTATTACTGTCCCAAGGAAGGTTCTGTTGCAACACTTGCACAGTCTGGATTGCCACACTGCGGTGTATTCTCTGCATCATCTCACCAATCTTCTGGCGCTGAATGAAGATGATGTTATTGAGCTTCTTCAAAAAGTTCCTGCTAGAGACCAGCAGATGCAGGGTAAATGTGTGGGCTTGTGAGAACACAGAAAACTGACAATCTGTTGAGTATATATGTTCAGTACTTCTGTCAGGATTTGTTGTCTTGACCTGCTTCTGTGATTGTGTAAGATACCAGTTACCAGCTGTTTTGTGGAAGAAATCCAGGGAGCATGTGGAAATTATTTTAGAAATCTTTTGGGGAGTAAATTATCTTTCAAGAAGGAGTTGTGAGATCTCTTTAATCTCACAAGGACAGATCTCTGAAAGAGCTTTTTTAAGATGGTAACAAGACTTTGCACATGCTCGTGATATATGCTGCTCATTGTAACTTCTCTACTATGTAGTACCTTTCATTTGAAAAGGAGGTGTATGGTTTGTAATTCAGTGCACTTTAGTTGAAAATCAAAGAGCAAAACCAGATGAAACTGACAGTATCTTGTACTACAGCATCTTCATTTTTGCAAGAGATAAAAAGTGGTGTTTTTTTTTTTCTATTGTAGTATTCACTGTTACCAAATTTAAATTTAGTATTTAAATCAGTAAGACTCATCTACAGCCTGTGTTTACATCACTCCTGCCTCACTTCTGTCATCTGCACATGTTCCAGTTGGGTGCCTAAAATACCTGCAACTACTAAGCATATCAGATCACTTACAAGTGACTCTTTGGACACTCTTTTGATTGTGTCAAAATTGTGTTTTGATTGTGTGATTGGACATTCGTTTTGATTGTGTCCAGGTTCAGCTCTGCAATTTTAAAGCTGTTTTCTGATAGGGCCTCTTAATAATGACACAGAAGCTCTGTTTTCCTGCGTGTACTAGAACCTAAAAAGCCACAATATTTTTTTTTCTAAGTAGTTCTTTTATGTTGGTGAATTTGGATGTGTAATTTCAACCTGAGTTGCTTGGAGAGCTCTGTGATGAATCTTGCACAGGTTTTTCCAGATTACCTAGTGAGAAGCAAATTTCTCTTCTTCTGTATCATGCTGTTGTGTTGTGATGTTGTTTCTATTCCTACTTCTTACAGGTCTTGATGTTAAAGTTGTCATGACACTTGTCTTGAGTAATCTTCAAGATATAGGAATTGAGTCTACAATTCCTCTATATAGACTCTGTATAGATCCTTATTTTCCTGCTTTCTGAAATTGTTTTGTTGTTGCTGGTGTTACAGGGTTTTTTAAAATGTAATAGTTATTACATTTTAACTATTTTCTGCTTAAATTCTGTCAAAGCCTTTCAAAAACAGGAAGAGGCAGTGCCATCATATCTTCTGGGAGCTGCATGACTTGCAAAAGGACTCTAGCTGTGGTTTCTCTTTTTTTTTATGCCACATTAATTAATGGAAAACAAGTCCTCCTTCTCTTTTCAATCCAGCAGTTATTGCAGAATTTAGATGATTCTATAAGCACACCTTAATAGAATTTCCTTTAAAATAATCTATTTTGAACTTTAAAGGGAAGAGAGGAACCATAAACTTTTGTCAGATGCAGTAGTGTTAACAGGCCTTTTCCTCCCATCACCCCACATGCTTCCCCCATCTTCCCCTTCTTTTTAGTACAGATCTGTCAGCTGCAGTAGTGAAACCAGAGTAGTGGTACTGGTTAACAGTTGAGTTCAGGCTGTGCATAACAGTGGTTTTGATCAGTCACAGTAAGCAACAATTTCCTCATGAGTTCCAGTATTCAAGAAGAAGGTGTTAGTATTTCTGGCATAGGAAAAATGATACTATTAGTTAAAGGATTGTTTTTCAGTATTTGTACAAGGAAAAGGATTGATTTAGGTACAAGTACCAACAAAGACTCACTGCATCCAAGTTTTTCCAACAAAAGTGAAAAGTATATTAAACTTACTTTTGATCACCAGTATCTGTCTTACAGGACCGACAGCTAACTCTTTCTCTTTTCTGGAGGATTGTGCTTATCAAATCTCTGTCTTTACCTGCCTGAAGTCCTCTTGAGACAGTGTAATGAGAGCTATTTGGGTGTTTACATATTAGTGTAGAGCTTCTGGGCAACAGTAGAATTTCAATGGCCATGTGAGTTCTGCAAATGATTCATACTTGGATGTCTCCTCAGTTCTGTCTGCTGTCTACATTATATTTTCCATCACTATCACTGTTTAGAATGGCAGTGATAGGGAGTAGCTGTTTCCAACTGTTTCTGCTCCCAGTTGTTTTGCTTTGACTGCTCTGTAGTTTTCAGAAGAGTTCAGACTAGTGCTTTCTTTACAGTTGTGCTCAAACTTTGTGGAGGATGGTGCTGAAACAGTTCTTAGGTTAGGTAATTCTGTTCAGTTCTTGAATTTGGATGTGGACATTGTCAGTATATTGTGCTTTGTAACAGTGCTTTATTAAAAAAAAAATAATTTGGCTGTTGCTTTTCCTGCATGACAACAGGTAGAGGGACAATCTATCACTTGTATAAGAATACAAGACAGAATCCAAGCACTGATTCAACACTGTGTGTGGTTGTCAGGGCTTCTTTTTTCTTTCTTTGTTGTGGGGTTCTTTTAACTTTTTTACAGTAGATGGATAATTCATCTAAACTCAGCATAACAGAATATATGACACTATATTGTGTTTCTGGGTGAAGGGCATGATGATGTGATTTTTACAATTTGCAGCTCTCCTGTTCTGTTGTACTAAGAAGGGATCATGTCTCTGGCATGTGATACCTTTCCTCAAAAAAACCCAAAGAGGAAGAGAAGTGGGTACACTACTTCTCTAGTTTTCCATTATCAAAAAAGGTGAAGGAAACTGTGGGACTGTACTTCTTCTTTAATCAGTTGCAGATTGTATTTGATCTATTGTGTCAGCCACTGTGAATCAACCATGCTATCTATTTATTTGTACAAATCTGAAGAGGTGGTGGTACTCTATTCTTACTACAGTCATAGCATAGACATAGTCTGCACTGTTTCCCTACTCATCTGCTGTGTACTAGAACACGGAATTCTAAGATGCTGAAATGAAACAGGATTTGCCCCTCTGTTGTAAATGCAGCAGTATAGCTTAACCACATATTGCTAGTGAGCATCACTGTGAGAGATTTTGGTCATTCTGTGCTGCAGAAGGCCCTGTTACACAAGTTCACAGAAAATTTCCTTTTTAGAAGGGGATCCAGACCTGACTTTTCTGTCCCCATCTATTGTGGGTTGGGTTGTTTGGGCTTTTTTTCCAAAAGTAGCAGTGAAATCAAAGCTGAGATAGAAACAGCACTGGGGAAGTAAGACTGGATAAATATTGCTGTGCAGAAACTGCAGGAGAAAATTAACTTGTTTTCTTGTTTACCTCCTACACCCTCACCACCCTGATTTCCCTCCACAGCAGCCCCACTCCCTAACACCCTGAGTCAGCAGCGTGACCTTGCACTCTTCCGAGCATTCTGTGCCATGAAGTATGCAATCTATGCTCTGTGTGTGAATTCACACAGGCATGCCAAGTGCAAGGATTGTGTACACAGCCTTCTTGGTGATATCCCTGAGGATGCAGCTTTTGGAGAACCAGCAGGTGATTTGCCTCCTTTTTCAGGTCCAGTAACGTGTGCTTCTCCATCCAATTGCTGGGCTCTAAATTATCACTTAAAATCGGGATAATGTTGCACCCTGTGTACATATGGTATTTTATTCAGTGGGCTATGAATGCTTTGCAAGGAAGTATAATGGTATTTCTTTGAGCTGTTGTTATCTTTAGTAGTAATAGGTATGAATAAGCTACTGGGCTTGTTTTAAAACATATAAGGTAATTGTACAAAAAAGACAGTGCTAAAAGGAAGTGATACTAGATATAGGATCACAGCAAGAGATAACTTTGTAACAGTTTATGATTTCCCAGATCTGAAACTGATTTAATGTCTAGAATGGGTGTAATCTGAATTTGCACATCATTGAACAAAATGATGATTGGCATTGCTCAGAGGGTGGAAGCACACTACCTTTCTAAATGTAAAATGTTGGTCATTACTTGGTTTTTGGAGGAATGATGGGGTCTGAGCCACTGGGCTAGTTCCCTGGGATCCTTCTGGGATTTTCTTAGAAGGCACAAGTTGGAGCAAGGAATCCCCAAAAAAATGTAATAAATGTTCTTTATTTTTGTTTTTAATTGTACAGATTGCTCTTCAGTATTTCCTCAGTACATTGTGAAGTGTCAGCAGTTCTTAAGGAGTGTTCCCATTCCTCTGCGCCTGGAGGTTTTGGAGAATATTTTCTCCTTGCTTTTTGTTTCCTATAATGACCTCTACACTGAGACTCCTCTACCTGAGGACTATGCGGAGGATGAAGACCTTGACAAAAAGAGCACTACTCTGAGTGTAGAAGGCAGTGCCAGTCGGCGATCTTCCACCTCACAAAGTCCACAACACCTAACAGAGGCAGAAAAAAAATCAGAAAAGCACCTGCTGGCTGCACAAACAGTTCACACAGATACTCGAGATCTTTGTGACTCCATGTTAGATGGCAAAAGCTGTGAAACCTCTAAGCCAACCCACCTGGATCTGAAACACTTCACCAGTGGTGTTACTGGGTTTTTAGTGGATGATGTAGCCATGGAAGCCTTCCTCACATTGCTGCTCAACAACCTGGAAGAAATTCAGAGTTCTCTCCCGTGGGACTCCAGTAATGTGCTTCGTGAAGAGCTGGAGCTTGTTGAGTGCTTGAATCTTTCTGCGAGCGGAGATGCCTTTGGAAGTCGCGTGTTACAGTTTTCCAAGTACCTCTCTGAAGCTCACTGGCGATACAAGGTGGTGATGAGTAACAAAAATGCAGGTAGGCTTTGTATTTGGCACTTTCTGATCTCTTACAGCTGTCCAGACAGTGATCTCAAGACTAAATTCCATGAGCATCTTACTGAGAGAGCACATTTTGGCAGATACTGGGAGAGTGACCTACTTGGAGACCACTTGGTTCTTGCACCATTTTCCAGTGGAAGTGATCTCTATTCTAATCAGAAAGTTTGGATCTTTTTTTCCTCCCCTTTGTGGATGTACTGCTTCTCTTTGCCTTTGTCACAAGTCACACTGCAGTGATATGAAAGGACATGGTGGTGTTGGATCCAGTGCAAGTCAAATAGTCTCAGCTTGTTCATGGAAAGTGTTGATTTAGCCTAGTCTGGAAACATGTTAGGAACACATATCAGAAGAAGCTGTATTATTCTGGGTGATTGTTGAAGTAGCTGGAACAACACACTCAGGAACCTGTTTCCCATCCTTCTCTGTAGCCCATAACTTGTAAGCCCTGCTGCTATGAGATTTTGTCTTGCATCATGTGTAGCTTATGGTGTATCTCGTACCATGTAAGCTCCATGTCCCAAGAGAGACTTTGCAGTCTGGACCTTAAATATTGCAAGTTGCCAAACTTGTGTTTAACTGTTTGTCAGGTCTCCCTCTGTAAAGCTGTTTGCTAATGTTTTGGTTTAAATATTTCACAGAACATCAGCTTGCAGCCTCCAGGAGACATTGCTCTTTAATCAGGCGCTCCAGCTTTAAGAAACGAAGTAGATATCGGAGGTACAAGTCAGGTGGGTTGAAAAAGTGACTTGGAGAGGACACTTCTGAAGTACACATAATTTTACTGAGCTCATAGCTGAATGCAATCAGATTTCATGGCCTAGGAGCAGGGAACTAGATTTATTTCCTTCAGTTTTCTAAGTGGTTTGAAGTGTCATAGACCAGTTCCTCTTGCATTGAGTTTGTTTTCTAAAGCTCACCTGCACAAATAACTTCTTCCATACATAGTCTGATTTGGGGCAGGGGAGAACTTCAACTACAGTACTAATTTTTTCCTTCCTCCACTATGTCCTGACTGATTGGTATATTTTCATTCCTGTTGCAGTATTTTCTAGCATATGGATTAACAGGAATCTGTGGCATAAATTGGCAGCCTCAGGAGAAAGTTGTGTTTCTCACGTTTTTTCTATTTAGCCTTTGAAAGGCCTGTCTGGTTTTGGAGTGGCCTGTTCCACAAGAAGCTTTGAAGTATCTGACGTGAGTCACTGATGGGCCACCCCAACATAGTCTCTAGCCGAGCATTTTCTTCAAATCTGCAGTTTTTGTGTTCATCATAGATGTCAGTGGTGGGTCATTTACAAGATCTTGTAAACTCTTGAAGATCCCTTGAGGTTGCCTAATTTGTTATTTGCAGTAAGTTTTAATTACCTTGTCTAGTAAAAGTGCATTTAATGTGCTGATTTTGATTTGTTTCCATTTTAGATGGGAAAGAGGGAACTTCCAGTCCATCACTGGAAAGCACAAGTAGCGAGCTAAGCACCAGTACTTCAGGTATTAAGCCACAAAAGTAGTATTTCTTTGTCTTTTCAATGTGCATGATGAAGAATTTGCTTGACTAGTTAATGTGAATTACTGCTGTGTGCAGGACAGAATTATATCTTTTTGCTTCTCAGATCTCCCATTTTTGGATGACTCTTTTCTGGTCAGAATAGCCCATGTGTCTTCTTCTGGAAAAAGTGAATTAGGTTTTTCTTGGTACCTTTGGCTTACGGGAAGCAGTATGCAAGCAATGTAGTGATCTGCAAACCATCAAAAAAAGCTAATGAGCTGACAGTCATGTAAGCTAAGATGTGCTTAGGCATGCTGGACTGATCTAATAGGTCAGATGCTTTAGACTTCTCCCTTTAACCATATTGAACCAGTTCCTAGCACTGTGCGTGTTTTGTAGCTGCTGAAGAGTGTTACGTGGGGATGAGATCCAAACTCCAAATTCTGACCAAATAGTGAAATGTTACGAGAATTTTTAACAGGATGTTTGTGTTGACTTCTTTACCATAAAAACTGGTTGCAACTCTGCTTCTATATTTTTATGTTAAAGATGTGAAATGCTGTTATTTGGTGGGTGGCTGTTACTTGGTGAAATGTGTTTTCCCTAATAGTATACTGATTAATTCTGTCTTGCAGAGGGAAGTACCAGTAGTGTGTCTGGCTTGAGTGATTTAGAAAGCAGGACAAGACCACATCACCAGAACTCCCTCATTCCTATGATGCTTTCCCCCCCAGAATCACTGTTAGTTTCTTGTGTTTTGAGAGGAAACTTTGTGGAAGCCCACCAGGTAAATAAGATTAATGTATTTTGATTTTTGAATGAAGTTCCTGCTTCTGCATTTAGCAAACATAAGGCTTCCAAGTGAAAGAATCACTTCAGAAGCAGAAGCAAAAGGGAGGAACAAAGATATTCCAAACCAACATCCCACAGATGCAGGGCTTTTTCTGCCTTGTTATGTGAAAATACTTTCTCTACACCTGTGTTCTCAAAGCATGCAAATGTTCGATGAGAGCTAGTCAAGCATAGTGTTTCAACTGACTGAGGAAGACAAAATGCTCATGTGAAATTTCATTAGGAAGCAGCATCTGAACTGCTTTATTTAATCAGTTTTTCAAAACCATTACACTCTTCCACTTACAACCCCATGGCAGAAACTCACAAAGGTGTTCCTTACCCAAAGAAGTGATTACTTTCATTTGAAGGAGGTATGTTTTGAAACTAAATTTGTGGTGTTGAAAACAGGCAGAAAGACTTGAAAATTGACAGTCTGCATGTTTGTGATTCTTTGCTCCCTCACAGCTGTGCATACTTCTCTCTGTGTGGCTTTTGAGCTGATGATCTGAAAAAAAATCTTGAAGTGCATCAATGAGTGGATCTTCTGTAAAAGGCTGTGACCTGGCTGACTTTCAGATAACCATACCAGAGCAGTTCATATCACTTAAACATTGCATTAACATCAGCCAATTAGTTCTGTTTGATTTCAGGCATGCTGCTTGATCTTTTCCCTACTTACAGGGCCAAAGGAGCATTTTGTTTTGCTTTATTGCTTTGATTTTCAGTATCACCCATGATAAAGCATTCAGGCTTTATGTTCTTGGTTTCATAACAGGAACTTGCATAGCTCTACTTAGCTATTCTGTATTTAAATTTTGAGGAGGGATTCCTTGCTGAATAAGAATTTATTTGAAATAGTCTACTTTGGAGGCAAACTTGATAGATATCTCTCATTACACAGTATATTGAAATTGTGAAGAGGCATTCCAAAAGGTGTGGGTTAGGAAAATTAATTCAGCCCTAGTCCTGCAGCAAATAATAGGTAAGCTTTGTAATAATCACTGAAAAACATCTCTGAGAGCCTTTTTTTTTTTTTTCAGACACTTAAAACTCTCTAGGAGAAAACCCTACCATTTCAGCCTGTTTTGGGGGGGGGGGGATGTTTTCCAGTTAAAGTATTTATTTTATTCCTTTGTCTCCTCTAAAGCCCTCCCACTAAGCTCTTTGGATTTTGAAAACTTCATTGACATGCTCTCTAATTACATCTGTTGTTACTTTTGAAAGGTGGCTTTGATGTTTAACCTGGAGACTACCCCTTGCTATGGTGAATTGATTTTCATGGAGCGTTACCAAGAGGCAGTAGAAGAAATGGCGAGAGTGGAACACAATATTGAGAATCAATCATCAGATGGCACTGGAGGCATCAGGAAATCTGGCAGTGGCCGTTCAACACTGCAAGCTATTGGGAATGCAGCAGCAGCTGGTAAGGACTGGGCTTTTTGAGTTCTCACAAAAGGCTGGGGAGAAATGAAAAATATGAGAAAGTAGCTTGAATAATGTCAAAATGAATGTAGCGTTTGTTTAGAAGGGTAAGTGGTGGGGTTTTGAGTTAGAAATAGACTATGAATGCTGAAAATTTGCTGTTGATGCCCAGTTAGTTGCATCCATTCTACAGTAATTGATTGGTCCATGAAGCAGGCCACCTATGGAAATATTTTCTATAAGGATTAAAAAATAGTTACTCATTACTGGATCTGATCTAATTCTGCTGTTAACCAGCGATTGTGTGTTTTTGATGACATGTGTAGGTATGGTATTTTATTCCATCTCGGATGTTACTGATAAATTGCTTGCAACTTCTGGAAGTCTTGCCCCTACTCTTCAAGAAAACTTCTGGATCAGGAACATCCAGCTGGAGCATACTGATCCTCTGCGAGAAGTTCTTGAGGACCTCAGTCCTTCTGCAATGGCAGCATTTGACCTAGCTTGTACTCAGTGCCGTCTTTGGAAGACATGCAAACAGCTTCTGGAGACAGCAGAAAGAAGACTCTACAGCAGCCTTGAAACTCGGGGTAGGCTTTTGATTTTTATGTTTATCTGCATGGGCCTGGGAACAGAAAATGCCTCTCTATGCATTTGTTGCATTTGTTGTTTGTGCTAATACCCAAGTGTTAATTAAATCTCACTTTGTACTTGCATGTTAGTTTCTCTTTTTTCCACTTCTAACTTTGATTTTGTCTCCTTTTGCACAATGACTGTTCAGGCCACCGAACTGACTTGGTTTTACTGCACTCTGACGGCGTAAAGGGTTTTCCAGCAGTTCTCCAGCAAATAAGTAAAATTCTCAACTATTCCTGCACATCACAAGGTCAATCCAGACCAGGTAGTATGCTTTGCTGATAAGGCTTTCTGTTGAAATGTGCTTAAATCAAATTCTTGTTTTCTGTTGCAATGTAAATTTGAACTTTCCATTTTTTAGCTTAGTATTTATGACAAAAAAGGCGAGGGGGATGTGACCAGAGCCCAATTCTGAATAATCTGAAATGCTCTGATTTTTGTATTATAATATACTTCCGGTTTTGTGGGCCTTCTTCTATGCAAAAATACTTGTGTCTTTGTTATAGCTGCTGTTTCTTTCTCTGTCTTTGTAGAGGTTGCAGATGAGAAAATAGGGAGTCATTTTCGATGCAGTATTGTAGACCTTCTGCAAGCTTGCTACCCTACCTTGACTGAAGAAAGTATTACTAATGAAATTGTTTTATCACAAAACCTGGATCATATCCTGGAGGCACTGGCTTGTGTTGAACGTTCTGTGGGTGAGTTATTTTTGTGAACATAAAGACTGATTGATATATGGATCTAAATTTTTTCTTTGGCCTTTCCAGACAGCAATAAATCCAGCAGTAATGCTCTTTGACATATGCATAAATACGTATTTTAAAAAATATAAATGCAAAGGGTAAAATTTGTCTGTAATTCTTACATTTGTTTTCACAGCTAAAATTCTAAACTTGTCAGAGACATTATTTGTCCTATTTCTATGCAGTCCTAGCAAGGAATTCTTTCAAGTGTATTTTAATGTGGCACCCTGTAGATAAATAGGTGTATTCTTACTCTTGCTTCTTTCACTTTTTTTTTTGTAACAAAGTGGAGATAAACTTACAAAACCTCTGTAATATCATAATACCTTCCAATTTGCATAGGGCTGTCATAAAACATCTCATCTTTTCCACAGCTGTTTTTTCTTACACCTCTCTTCATTATATAGCATTGGTGTTTCTCTTCTTCTATTCACCAAATTTCTAAATGGCTTTTTGTGTTCTTAAAATATTTACTGAGCAAAAATTTAGGAGAGCTCTAAGAGCTGAATGTTTTGGAGCTCAAGAATTGGTCAGCATCTGTGTTTTAGAATAAATGTTAATGGCACAGAACTAGATATATTTTAGGTCTGCCTTAATATAGTTCTAACTTGTCAGAGCTGTGGTTACCAGTTTAGAT
Organism: Parus major; assembly: GCF_001522545.3. NCBI lineage: Eukaryota > Metazoa > Chordata > Aves > Passeriformes > Paridae > Parus > Parus major. Next base: position 29,372,238 of record NC_031774.1, on the reverse strand, counting down.
GAACTGTAGTTTTATTCTGCTGTGAAAATTTCTGTTGCTTTCTGTTGAATTATAATGCTAATAGTAAAAATTTCCCTTGTTTTCAGTTAAATTCTAATGCTTATACTGAGAGCAATAATTGCAGAGAGGAAATAAAGCTAAAGCATTTCTCTCTCTCCCCCACCTGCCTCCTTTCTTTTTGACATTTAATCCTTGAATCTTGGACATACCTCTGTTCTCTTAAACCAGACTCTAAAGGGAGCCTGCTTAGCACCTTGGTGGAGCAGAGCTCTCTCAAACCAATGGAGCTGGAAAAGCACCTGGTTTGGAACCAAACGCAGCTCCTGCTGAGAACTCTTGACCAGCATACCCAAACCATGCCAGAGAACAACATGCAGACAAACTTTGTGAAGGCCTTCCTTGACTACATCACTACACTGGCTGCTGTGGTGTTACGAAGCTTGAATGCAGAGCTAGGTAAGGGGTTTCTGCTGCATAGTCTGAGCCTAGATGAAGATCCTCAGACTGTGTAATCTGACCTAATTCTGGAAAGTAATTGTGCAAAATTAGTTCCTTGCCAAATGTACCTACTACCTGTGCTTTTGATTTCAACTGATCATTACATTCCTTTTTCTTTTATTTCATAACACCTAGGCCACCCACAGCTCACACAAAAATAGTTGATGTTAGTGGGAAAATGAGAACAGAAGGGCTAACTGCTGATCCAGGCACTGCACTCCACTTAGAGCGGAGACAAAACAGCCCTTGACATCCAAAAATTCTTAGTATTATCCCTGTAAGGCAAGATTGATTTTTGCATCCAGTGGTTCAGCATTCTGTGTAAATTACAGCTTCCTTAGAGGCAGCAAGCACTTTGCTGCTCCACAGGGATAAGGAAAGAGTGTGTAGAAGGCCATGCAGGGGTAACCAGGCAGAATTTTTTTATAGAATCAGCAAATGATGGTGGTCCATGAAAAGGAATGTACTGTCAGCACATAAAGCTGTCAGAAGAGCAGAACAATTCACTGTACAAGGAGTAAAAATGCGTGTAAGTGTTTTAAAGCTGACACTAAATGAGCTGCATTAATGTGAAATACCACAGTACTGATTTCAGGGAATACCTTCCCAAGAGGGTAAGAAAAAAGGGGAAAGATCTGTTTGCAGACATGCTGGTTCAGCTCAGGTCGCTGCCATGCCAACCATAACTTCTGCATAGACATGATTTAGTCCTCACTGGCTAACTGACAAAGCCAAAAATTGCACAAAAATACTCAAGGGCTGGGTGAGTTTGGGGGAAATGTATTGGAAAATAAAAAGTAAAGGTAAACTTAGGAGAATGTGTCCAAAGTTACTTGGCTTAACTCAGTAGTGGATACAAATGCTTTCCAGCAATAGTGGCCAGAGTTTCACTCTTCATAAAAGTACCTGTACACCTGTGAGTTCCCTCTGCCCTTGCTAACCGACTTTGACAGAGCATGGAGTCATTAATCTACATCCTGAGACTCAGAAAATAATTCTGCGTGTTTTCTGCTTCTCGCTGTAAATACATATTTTGCTGAAAGTTGGAAGTAGAGTTTCTAAACTTTTTGAACCTAGATCTTGTTTAAAGGCTGAAGAGTCTCTACTTTACCTGTTTTGGTAACATAATGTTGCCGAGATTGAGAGGTATATCATAATCACAAATGCCTTGCAATTTACTCTAGATTTTATCATTCTAATGTGAATTTAGAACTCTGTGAATTTATTAGACTCAGGGCATTAAAATTTATATTCCTAAAATAAAAGTTGGCTAGTGTGTTCAGCTAATGTGTTTGTATTATAATAAATATTCTGGTGTTTTTTCTCTAAGATGTATCTGCAGAAGTGAAAGTGGGAAACCCTTTCATACTGTTACAGCAGAGTCCATCTCAGCTGCTTTCCCAGCTTATTTTTGAGAGACAAGTTCATCCTGACAGGTCAGTGCTTTTCAGATTATGTACTCCTGTAGGTTATTTTGGTATTGTTGACTTCTACCTCAGCTGTGATTAAGTTCTTTGGCTACTTACCACAGGTGGTACAGCCTGCTGTGTCCCACCAGCTGATCACTTGATGCTGCAAGGATTGGTGTGTAGGGAGGAGCTTTGTCAGTGCCTTCTCCATCAACCTGAAGATTTTTGATTGGGAGAATAGTGGCTCCATATTTTTAACAACTACTATCTGTTGTGAAGTGAGAGTGAAATTATGTGAATTTTTTTTTTTTAACTGTGTGACAGTTCAGAGGAGCACACTTGCAGCTTATCAATGTAGTACGATAAAGTAGGCCTGTAGGTGTAACTAAGAATACTGGGCATGACTCTTGCCCTTGTCAGCAGGTAAACTGGATAACCTAGACTCCTTCCATTGCAACTACTAATTTAGATTGGCATGGAAACTGTCTGATTTGATGAGGTAGCTTTTAAAAAGATGAGTGCTAACGGTGAACTATTTTAGTAGCTTGCATTTAGGTAAAAGTCAATGTTTGAGGAGTAAGTACCCTTTCTGTAAAGCAATGACAGCATAAGCTCTAAGTATATGTAATCTTCTTGTGCATGTACCTGTGAAGAATATTAGGGGGCTTGTGTTCTCAAAGCATTTGGAAGATTTATGAAAATATGTAATTATAAAGTACCTTTTATATGTGCTGGGTAAGCTTGTTCTGTTGTCAATCCTACAGGCTTTCTTCTCTCTTGGCTAAGGAAGAGTTGAACCTGAATGTGCAGCAAGTCATTGTTAACTCTTGCTGTGAGCCACTGTCCTTGTGCAGTGCAAGACAAAACAGACAGGCAAAGTCTCTTCTGACAAACATCAGCAACTTGACACACCAGTGTGCCTGCCACTGCCTGCCAGATGTTGAAATACCTATTCACAATTCTGCAGTGACCTCTGAGGATATCTCCACTCAAGCCTCATCCTCTCTGAATGACTTGAGCCAGCACACACTCACTGCCTCCTCCTTGGACTTCCTGAAGTCTCAGTCAAAGCTAATGGCTACAGTGGCATGTCTAAGTGCATCTAATATACAGAAAATTCACAAGTCAAGCTTGTCTTGGATGGAATTTCGGGGCAAACGGGAGGTGCCCTTAAGCTTGGAACAGATTTCCAGGGAGTGTGAGGCGCTGTTGAAGGAGTTCCCAATATTGGAACGATTTCTTCTTGCTATGTTTGACCCGCTTCGGAATCAAGAGGAAGGTAGCAGTTTGGCTACTGTCTTGTCTGGCAAGGCATACATGTCTCTGGTTCTCCTAGGATTACATTCCACCACAGCTGTTAAAGTTTTAATGGGAGTCTTTGAGCAAGCTCTTGCGGCAAAGGATTGGGACAGAGCTCTGAAGGTCTTGGATCTGTACAGTCAGGATGTGGAGGAAGTGGTCAGTGTAAAGGATGCTGTGCTGAGTTGTGCAGCTGCTGAAGGTAAGAAAGATTAAGTCAGGCTTTTTTTCCTTTTTTTTTTTTTAAATAAAGAATGTAGTCTGGGTCAAGACATAGAAACTAAAGTAGTGGTCCTTGGGCAAATCCAGAGATGGAAATAGATAATTTTCCTTTCTTCATCCTGAATTTGCTTTCTCTAATGGTGGTGTTTCTGTTTCACAAATGTGCAAATCAGGATCAATTCAGTACAAGAGAACTGGAATGCATCTGTGGTGTTATTTTTATGTGAGGAGCCAAATACACCAGGGCACACCATTGTACTGTTTATGAAAAATCTCTTACAGCAGTATCATTGTCCTGCATAGATGATGTGATCTGTGAAAGGTGCCTTTTGGAGTCTGAATAGTATCTCATGCTAACTTTGGATGTTTTCCAAAAATTTGATGCTTGGGATGACTCTTACAAAGATTTTTCAGCCCTGACAGTGTTTCTTTTGTTGATGTGATCCAGCAAGGATAAGGATTTTTTTTTGTTTTCTGAATTTCTGAATTGTAGAAACTGAATTTCAGATTAGTGTTTTGTTTCCTCCACAGATAAGGATGGTTGGCAATACTTGTTCCCAGTAAAAAATGCAGTGTTGAGAAGTAGACTGGCCCTGCGCTGTCTGGACAAGTGGCCCCTTGATGCCTGTTTGGAAATTCTAGCTTACTGCGTTTCTGATCTGGGCATACCTCATGAACTAAAAGCCAATCTGCAGAGCAGGAAGAAAGAACTTCTGGTTTATCAAAAGGTACAAAGTCATTCTTCAAGTAACCAGAGAGATGAAATAGGCAGCAGGAAGCAAATATTGTTTGCCCTCTAAAAAGACTTAGCCTTTGGTTCTTTTTTGATCATGAGAGCTTTTCAAGTCTTTTATCCAAAACAGTTCATGTGAAGTACTATAGCAGCCAATTAACACTCAGCTTCTGTCCTTCATAACTTTACCACTCGCCTATTAGCATTCAGGTCTGCGAACACATTTAGATATAAATATTTGTGTGAATCTGATTGTTTTGCAAAGTATTTTCCATTCTATACAAATTCTAGTCTCTCTGGAAGCTTTCCATGGCAGTTAATCATTTTACAAGTTTGAGAAATGCAGGTAATTAACAAGACTAGTGGTCCAAGGAGCAAGTTTGTATTGCAGTCAGTTCTAACTGCAGCATTGTGAAGATACCCAGGTTAAGTCAGACAGGCTGGCCTGGAGGTCAGCACAGACTGAAAAGCCAAACAGAAAAATTAGGAGCTGTCCCTGCTGAGTTCTGTCTGGTGGGAGTTCTGCTAACTGGCAGCTGAGTTGTCTCTCTGTTAGTGCCAGCAATGTCTGCAGTAAACATGCACTTTTACATCCATAATTATTGCCATCTAATCTTTCAAAAACCTTCCCTTATAAATGTGTTTTAAAGACTCACATCTGTGAAAACTGTGGAGGTTTTTTTGGAGTGCAAGGGCATTACATCATCCCTGAAGAGGGCTAGAGATAAACATGGGTCTTCTTTTTGATTTTTTTGTTCTGTGAAGCAGCTCTTGATGTGATCAGCTTAGCTGTTTTCTTAGGCTATTGATTGCCATGAATTAAAATTCTAGAATTTGCGCTACTCTATATTAACTTTTTCAGATTTTGAATGTGCAAAGTGAACCATTGTGGAATGACTGGCAGGATCTGAAAAAAGCCTGCACTGATGACCCCCAGGCTGTGATGAGTATCATTCTTAAAGCAAAGGTATTATATGAATCACAAATCATTATGTGAATTTTGTTGAACTAGAATACATTAAACTTTGAGTAAATAAATTCATTGGAATAGTATCTTAAAATAATCAGTGGGGAGGAAGGATTCATTTACTCAGCTCTGTGCTACAGAAGCAAATACAGATCTGTGTTGAATATCAAGATTTACATGTAGTTACTCATGCTTAAATTTTTGTTAAAACTCTTACTCTGATATATAACCTGTTCTTTTCTTTTAAAATTTTGAAGATTTTAGAATAGTATAACTTTGGTCATAATACAAATTTGATTATTAGGTAAATGCTAATACTGTAAATATGTCTGTCTTTAAATGTCTTTCTGAAAAGCTGACTTGTTTACTGGAAGGTAAACAAGGTATTTTAAATGCAGGCTGTGACTGACAAAATTGGCCATCATCTTCCCTTGTCAATGTAATTATTTTTTTTTTATCTGGGAGAGGAGTCTAAGCTACAGAATCTCTTGATCAGAACTTTGGGGGAAGCAACTGTATGAGGGAAGGGTTTTACTTTTTTTTTTCCTTAATTCTTTAGGATTATGAATTGTGTGAGGAGTGGGGACACTTGTATCCTGTACCAAGAGAAGACTTGATCAATCTTCACCGTGAGCACCTTCTCCACTTACTGGAGATGGGAGACATGGAAAAGGCACTGCAGGTAATAGCAAGACACTCTCAGCCTCATATCCACAGATCACATAAGTTGACAGCTGTTTTCCCTGCCTTCACTGTGTGTGTTTTCATGGGCTTTTTGGTTCCACCCTTAAGAGATGTCACTTGCTTAGATAAGCTTTTAGATTCCTAGCTCTCCCCTGTTCTGCTTAAGTAAAAATCCAGCTTGGCAATTTGGTTCTTGGACCTAATAGTATTAATGTCACTTACATGGAAATACAATGCTCCTTTCATTTGAAAAATCACAATGAAACATGTCACAGCTGCTTAAGCAGAAGAATCAGAAGTGAAATTAATAACATAAATTGGTCAGCTGTGCTTCAGTGCCCAAATTAGTGGTGTCAACATTTTTGGTTTTAATAATGATGTAACTGTCACTTGGAGAGTGAATTAATTTGCTTTCTGGAACATTGTAGGGTAATAAACTGTCATGGACAGAAGGCTGCCTTCCAGGAGTGTTGTAGGGTTTTGTGTGTTTTATTTGGTTTTGTAGCTTTTACAAAGAATCGAGGACCCTGGTGTTTGCCTTGCCATCAGTGAACAGTCCCTTGACCAGCATCCGAGCTTGGCAGCCTCTCACTTCTTGGCTGATTACCTCACAGCTCACTTCTATGCCAGCCTGACAACAGCACGCAGGAATGAAATCCAGGCACTCTATATAGGATCAAAGGTCAGTAAAACCCCTGCCTTGAGGGATTATCAGCAATAAATAACTGTATAATTTTTTAATGCATAATATTTCCATAATATAAAAAGCCTGCAGGTTTTACCAGAGCAGTCTTACCACATCGAGTCTAAGATCTGGAGTCTCAAGATCCAAAGGGAAGTTAGAGATGACTTAAAGCTTCTCTTTTCTTTCTCCACTTTTGCAGTTCCATATTATGAACAAAGCAGTCTTGTGTATGAACTGTGGGGAGTGGAGGAACACACAGGCTGAAAGACGATAGGGTGGAATAAAATGAAATTGTGGAGTTTATCAGAACAGTTGATGTCTTTGTCCCAAGTGAAGAAGAAAGTATCCTCAGCTTACTCTCTGTATCAGTAACACCAGGTGCCCTACGTGTGCCCACCCTTATGGTGGTTTTTTGACTTAATGTTTCTCCCAGATGCCTTCCAGAGGTGGAGAGTATCACTCCCCTTTCTGGATGGCCACTGCCTTTACAGAAGTCACACAGATTCTGTGCTCAGCCTGGGAGTAGATGCATTAATCAGCAGATTACCTTAGCTGAATGCATTACATATAAACAAAATGCAGCGATTGTGTTAATGTCTGTTCTGGTGTAGGACTGTAAACAGCAGCTTGCTCCAGTGTGTGCCACAACAGTATTTTGCTGGGCTGCCTGTTTCCTTACTTGTTCCTTCTGAAGATATGACTTAATTTGAAAAGAATCTGTATTAATATAGGGGAGAATTGCTCTTATTTTGTCTCTTAACAGTTCCTCAAATGATAGGAGGATAAGCATTGGGCTAATATGCTTTTTATAAGTTTATTTTAATAAGAGAATGTGCTGTACTGTGCTACAACATACTCGTCACAGGGTCACAAAAGTTTTTTTCACTCTTCCATAGTCTCTGAAATGAGGCAGTATTTTATAGAATGGGGAGTGGAAGCTAAGTGATTCTGTAAATCCTCTCAGTAAGTTTGTAACAGAAGTAGGAATTGGCCTGAGAAGTCCCACCTCCTTTTTTTTGACCTCCACCTGTCATCCCATTCTCTGCTCTAGTTTCTTGCCTTTAATCTCACAGAAACAAAGACTTAAAGGTGTGTAATTCTATGATACTTCTTTTTTTTGTGTGTCTCAGGTGCTCCTGACTCTGCCTGAGCTCTCCCGTGTTAACTACTTCCACCTCTCCTCAAGGCCACTGCTTATGTTGGAACAGCTCCTCATGAATATGAAGGTGGACTGGGTAGCTGAAGCTGTGCAGACACTGCACCAGCTTTTAGCTGGGCAGGAAATTGGTTTTAATGTAGAAGACATTGACAATTTGCTTTCCAAGTATGCAGAAAAAGCTCTCAACTTCCCTTTCACATTAAAAGAAAAGAGATCAGGTAACTATCAGAATGCTGGATTTCGTTTGGGAAGGAAGGGCCAAAATCCTCCCAGAATAATTTCAGCAATCGTGGCATAACTTTTTTTAGATGTGTGTGCCTTCAGTCTCCCTCCAGCGCAGTATGTGTCCTTAAAGTCTTTACCTTTCTTGTAAATAGAGGTTTTCAAGGACCAACTGCTTTCTCTGTTGTTCCTTATTGAGGTTTCTTTTCTTGTATAATATTGATCAGTTTTATTTCAGTCCTGTTCAGTGCAGTCACTGACAATTTCAGCACTTCTAAAGCCTGCAGCCAGCTACATCTTCCCTCAAGTAGAATGGGATTTAGTCTTCTGTAGTATCCCCTCCTACCAGAGTCCTATTGCTTTTTCATACAGAAAGCTTCTAGACTCGTAGTTCTGTTTAACAGTCTTGTTATGGTTCTGCTTTCTGGCTTGCCAATCCCTTCTCATTCATGTTGTCTTTGTGTCTCGTGCACTTGGCTTCTTTTGAGATTTTAGAACTGGAACAGCAGAGGGTGCTGCAGATCCATTCCAGTGCTCCTGTGTCACTGTATTAAAAAGATATGGTTCTGTATCTATCTCTATTTGTACCTGCTGATGTGGTACCAATTTTCATTATACCAGTTTCCAGGTGTTGACTTCATTTTGTGATTTAGACACAGCTCTTGCTACATAAAAACATCAGACTTATCTATCTCTTCCTGCCAAATGATCCATAATTTTGCAAATATGTGTGTTCCTTCCACTGCAATGTGAATCATTTAATATTTGCCATGAGCATCTTGTATTAACCAATTGTTTTCACAATTGGTTAATACAAGAAAGACGATAGGGTGAAATAAAATGAAATTTTACACATTTGTGTATTATTTGTGAATTACACAATTCTCTGCTGTATTGTTCCTATAGTGATCATTACATCCTTGCTTTGATAAGGATCCCTTTCTTTGTTTTTTAGGTAATTGAATTTTATACAGTTTTGCATTACTTTTTGTGGGGTAATTTGCATGCAGACAGTAATATGTAATTCCATAGGTAGTCCTGTATTGTGCTGAATTTACATAGTCCTGTGAATGGATTTCTCTAATCTTCTTGAAAACAGATAGATGAATTGATCAGTATTGTCCTCTGATTGTTTTTCCCCCTTTCTTCCCTTTGTTCTAGATTCTCTGACCCGTATTCAAGAGAGTCTTAATCAGGTGACGGAGTGTGAAGCATTGTCTAAACCAGGATCATCAGAACTATCTCCTGTCAGCTTTACTGGTAAGGTTAAGACCTTGGTGCCTGTTGGGATTTAACCTCAGCAGCAACCACAGCTGCTTGATCATTTCCCCCCCAGCCCCTTCACAGGTGGGATGTAAAGGAGATTCTGAAAAGGGTAAAACCTGTGGGTTGAGGTAAGGAGAGTTTAATAACTGAAATCAAGTAAGATATAGCAATGATGATCATGATGAAAAGGGACATAAGAAAAACAGAAAAGAAGAACAAAACCCAAGAAAAAGAAATACCCACCACCTGTTTACCCAGTGCCCAACCCATTCTCCAGTGGAGATCAGCCCCTCCCAGCCATTTTCTCCCAGTTCATTCACTGGTATGTCATTCTGTGGTCATTGATTTTTTTTTCTTCCCTCTGATTCCTGTTGTGACCTGAGGAAAGTAGCACACCTTGTATTGTCTGAGAGGCTCCACTCACAGTCCTCAGACACAAAAAAATGGAAACTAAGTAATTTAAGCCAGAACAACTGGAGAATATTCAAAGCTAAGAAATAACGGGAGACTCTCCTGCAGATTTTGTTCCGCAACTCGTGCAAGAGATGCAGTCTGTGTGTGCTCTCAGGGAAAGACTAACAGAATATCCTCAGACCTCCAAGGATGATGACTCTTAGCAAGTGATGGGTCTGAACTAGAACTGCAGAATGATATCCTGATCTACAGTGTAGGGTGTCTGAATTATTTCCTGCGTCTGTATCCTGAAGACTCTTCTTGCTTTCATGAAGTGACAGCAGTGTTTTGGATTGGGCTGTGTAGCTCTTCAGTTTTTTCTTATAATGGTCAGCCTAATACGTCTATCCTGTTAAAAAAACTTGAATGCATGGTCCTTTAATGGACCATGTTTGGAATCTGGTATATACTTAAATGAAAATGAGTTAGCTTTAGTGAAATGAAGATTTTTGTTCTTCTTTAGTTTAATATGCATGTACACAAAAGGTGGCTTGAAGGGCTGCAGTGACATGTTGAACTTTTTAATTAACCTGTTGAGTAACTGATTCATGTCATTTATAAAAAAAAAGCCTAAAAGCCTATCTAATACTGTAGACTTCATTCAATAAGTATTCCATTGCTGGGGTTGAAGATCCCAAGGGCCACACTTAAATTTCTGCCTCTGTGAACTGATTTCCTCACAGTCGATTGTAAAGGTGACCAGAATAGGTAGAGCTAGGCTGTTGCTAGCCACACCACATCTTTCCTGAGATAACAAAGGAAACTCCCAGTCTCTGGGAATGTCAACACTGTGCATACTTCAAATTCTATTTTATTCTGTATTGTGTTTTGGTATCCAATGGCTATGGTATTTTTTTGTCTTCCTCCTCCGAATCTCTGCTTGTGATACAAGAACAGACGTTGACATGTTGTCTTATACCTCTCTGTATATTGTTGCAGTAAAGGTCTCTTACTAAGTGCTTTTTCTTTCTTGTCAGCCTTGAGGTACTATAAGTTTACAATTTTACAATCTTAGTTTGAAGCATATATATTCCTTGTACAATGTTATTCTGCCATGCCTAGCTGAAAGGTAATGGTAGTAGTCATCTTGTGAGACAGAAAGATCTTACAGCCTCATTGACTCATGGCGTTTTCTGGTCCTTGAGCCTCTATTAAACAGCTTAAATTCCATTCCATATTTTTCTTGGCCTGGCTCATTTTCAGGTGTAACCATATCTGCAAGTCCCAGAGACAGAAGCCTGCAGCAGAACTTGTTTCCTCAAGAATTTGTGCCTCCTGAGAAGCCACCACCAAAGCAGGAATGGATACCTGATGACACTGAAACGATATGTATGGTTTGCAAAACTGAGCGCTTCACTATGGTAAGGAGCAAAAACAAAGTACAGACATTCCTACAACTGTGACCTTAATATGAGCACTTCCTCATAGTCTGTTTCCTGAAAGACCCAAACGACTTTAGCAGGTTTGTCTGCATCGCCATGGGCTCAATAAAATTGCTAGTCCTTTGGTATTTAACCATTGGTTTCTGTTTAGAGTGGCGAGGAGACTGGCAACAGTTAGCTCCTTGCAGAGTTCCGTGAAGTGATAGAGCCTAAAGAGGATATCTGGCCATCAGAGAGAAGACAACTATGGGATCTCAAAAATGTGTAACAGCAGCAGTATTAATATTCCAAAAGGTTTTCTAGTTGACTCTGCTGGCAAGAAATAACATGATCACTGTATGATTCAGATTACAAGTATAGAAGATTAAATCTTTGCTGCTGGTTTTCTAAAAACTATTGTTTCACAGAGTACTTGAGCAACAGCCTTGGTGCTCTAAGGGAGAGCATTAATTTTTAATTTTGCAGGTGTGCTGGCAGTCTGTTATCTTCTGCTGCTTAGAAACAGTACTGTTTTCCTAAAAGTACCTGTTGCTTTTGAATTCGGAAATTTTTACAATAGTATCAGAAAAACAGTCTAGAGCTTTTAACTTTTCCAGGACATGATCTAATTAGCTTTGTGGTCAAAACTGGGATAATTTAATTAATTTAAATTTCCCAATTTCCCAAGCTTTCCCAATTAGCTTTCCCAAGGCTGCTGCAAACATTTTTTAAATACTGACCTCTGGCTTTAGGGTTTGATTTTTTTTTTTTCCCTTTTTCTATGCTTTCTTAAAAAGGAATTTTAACAGGGAGACTCAATCACTGTGTAATTCTGAAAAGCCTTATCCTGCATGAGATTACCTCTCTTCTAATGAAATAAAGTTTACTCACGACTGGAGAGAGACACAGGAGGAGACTTTAGTAAATTCTCTTTGTGGCTCATCCATGACCTCTTTTGCTTAGTTTAACAGGCGCCATCACTGCAGGCGCTGTGGCAGACTGGTGTGCAGCTCTTGCTCCACCAAGAAAATGGAAATAGAACCTTGCAGGGAAAATCTGTCCCGTGTGTGTGATCAATGCTATAGCTACTACAACAGAGAAAACGTGCCTGGCTTGGTGCAGGACACAAGCATGTAAGTCCTTCTGTCCTAGTTCTCTTCAATTTTCAGCAGAGTGCATGAATGGAATGAGAGAGACACAAGCATTTGGTTTTATCTGGATAATGTAACATCAGCTGTTTGGCCTCCAGTTGTTGGGATTTTCAGGTTTAATAGGTGTGGGAATGTTCCTTTTGCCTCATTTCACTTTTCAAATTGTAAAGAACATTGGAGGTGCAGGCAACAAATTCTTTAATTCTTTAAGTATCAAAAACTCTTAAAGCATCACATAATCACTTACCTAGGAATTGAATGGTTTGGTGCAAAACAGCACAAATTGCTACAATATGACCAAGTTCCTTGCAGTATATTCAGCTGCTAGATAACACTGGATGTTGACTAGCTCTGCTGAACATACCAGTGTTTTAGTTATCCGTAATTCCTTGGTTATGTCTCCCTGAACCCTTGGGAATTAAAAAGCAAGTTTCTGATTAGATAGGCTTTGAAACTGCCTTTAATAAAAGGGACAGTTGTGATAACTGATTTTTATGATGTGTTTGCTTTCAGTTGAGAATTGGACTGAAATTCATAGTGTGTACACAGGCCAGCTAATGAAAAGTGCAGGTGAAAAGAATTTTACTGTCTGTGACCTTGAGCAGGCTTGACAGGGTCACAGAGAGTAAGGTTTACCCTTTCCAGACATGCTTTCAGATGCATTTCCCCTTTTCCTATTGAGCCTGCAGACAGCAGTATCCACTATGGCAGTATCAGCAGGCTTCCTAGGAAGAGAGCAATTCTGTGCAGATCTGAGGGGGGGAACCTGTGAAAAAACAAGCAGCCACTTGTAGCTGAACAGTTTGTATCCAAATGGTTGCTTATGTTGCCAGATGAGGCCAGCAGTGCTCAATGCTGTGCTTGAATGCCGCCTGCCAGGTTTTAGTTAATTGTCTGGGGTTTTTTATACTTGCCCTGTTTGTATATCAAACCCAACTAAATCTTAAGGATAGAGACTTGGATGCCAAAGACTTTGTTTTAGCTCTGACATGTCCTGATACTGGGCAGTTCATATTCTCAGTGTCTGCTTTTTTATGATGTGTGCAACAGCACTGTTCCTACAGATCATAAGAGGCAATTACTTAGTGCAGTTGAAATACAACAACACAGAGGCAGAATCTTAGATTAACAATCAGAAAGGATTAGAGGCAGGACAGTGTGTTGAAAAGGACAGGTAGGGGTAGGTGTTGGATTTTTACAGAACATTGTTAGAAGGAGGGTAGCTATATTGATGTCTGACTTAAACCATATTTCTCCCAGTATGCTGGAGTAGGGATGATGGTTCTTTCTGTAATTTTATTACAGCAGAAAAGAAGATCAGGACCAAGTGGAAGGTAAGGAATGGAGTAATGTTAAACCTCAGTTTTTTAAAGTGCCTGATTAGCAGTTAGTTACTGGAAGCTGATACACCTAGTTGCAACTAAAGAGTGATCAGAACTTCAGTTACAAAATAATCATTGATGGTTTTTGCATGTGCAGGCTGAAATTGAGCATTTCAAACTTCTGTGAATGGAAGTTGAGACTTACAAGAGATATCTGAGCCGATATTGAATGTGTTCGATGGGTGTTATAGAAAGGAACTGAAAAAGAGTTGGAGAATCCACTTTTCATTCTAGAAACAGTCAGTGGCAGGCAGTGGTATGAGAAGGAATTAGCTCACTACAGAGCAGTGCTAAGGGATCCTCTTTTTATAAACCATGGCAATACACTTCTGAGTACCACTGCCATGTGCTGTGGTGTTTATACCGCTGGCTGCCTGGAGGTAGCACAGGAGGAGACCCCTCTCATGGGTCAGGTTGTGTCCTGAGTTCCATCTCCTGAGTCGATTTTGTGAAAATAGTGATTGCATTTTGGTGCCTCAATTTCCAAATCTAATATCTTAGGCTTCAGGAATAATAGCAAAATTTAATTGATTTTTTCTCTATTTTTCCTCAGGAGGTATTTACTGTTTTTGGTGTTTTGGGTGATTCTGCAAAATTTTCCTACACTGATGTGAAATTCTGTCAGAGCAAGACACAGTTACATGAAGTGCTCATGTCAGTAGCATGAAACATGGTGCAAAATTTGCATTTGTGGAATAACAAAGCAAATAAGAATATTTTTCCTTATTTGTTCCTTTTTGAAGTATGATGGGCTATTTGAGAATTTCTTCCCCTGCTGTTGATGGAAGCTTGCTTTACTGCTACTTTTGTTCCAAGACTGAAACAGCTGAAATGTAGTTTTTTGTGTAGCATTGCTGCACATCACTGCACCTGTGTGATCCAGTCAATAAGAGTAGATAAGAACAATGTGGAAAATAATCAGATTTAAGATAGAAAGTTTTATTTTGCTTTTCTAACTTTTCTGATGGGACTGTGAAGAAAGCTTATCAGATATTTTCTAGCTTGATTTATTTTTGTCCATTCAGTTTCTATTTCAACGTTGAAAAGGGCAGGGGGGATGTTGGGGTTTGGTTTGGCTGCTTTGGGTTTTTTTTAATTCATTCTACAGTTTTAGAGTTACTCAACAGTCTAAAAAGGGATGTGAACTCTAAATGAGTATGTTTTGAGTATTTTTTTTTTTCGGAGGAAGCTGATCAAGGGTAAGAGTAGCAAATTGTCATTATTCTCCATTTCTTAGCATTGTGAGGTTAGCCATTGTTTTTTTGGAGCCACAGTCACAAACTTGAGTATCAGAGGGCTTGTGTGCTCTCAGCTACACTCAGATGACAGACAGTATTTGATTTATAACTATTCTAGGTTACAAGTTTTCCAACAAGTATTTCCTTAATCTGGAGGACAGAAAACTACTTTTCACAGAAATTGTATTTCTTGAGTCATTTGATCAGAACTCCAGTTTTCTGTAGCACTACTTTATAAGAAAATTTAACATTAGAAGTTAGGTCATCTTAAAATCTTTTGGTTTATGGATGCTATGGTCAAAGAGAAAATTAAAAAAAAAAAAAAATGGAACATAGAGGTGGTTAAGTCAATTTACCCTTTCTTTCAAAACTGTTCTTTTATTTTCCCCTTTAAGCTGAAACCCACAGCTCTCACATTTCCAGTTCCTTTCTGCTCAGAAATATTTAATAAATTGTCTGAGGGAAGGCTAAAGAGGGAAGGCTGCTGTGCTTGATGCCCAGTAGAATACAAGTTAAAAAATAATTTGAAAATACATTACTGGAACCAGTTTTTGGTAACAGTGACAGTAAGTTTAGGTACAATTTGTCAGGCTGCTGAGGGAAGGAAATGTTTCTGTGATACGTGCTGGACATGTGATGCTGGCAGGAAATGGCACAATGAGAGGATTATAGATGACTATTTTTTGAGAGATAGGAATGTTCTGCATTATGTGTCCTTAGCTGGGTTTGTTGGTTCTTGTGCAATGATTTTACCTGGTGTTTTCATTTTTGCTGTAGAAACTTCTAATAATGAATATTCCACAGTGGTACGAATACCCAAGGCAACTGATCTTGAATGGATTTTTTCTCTGAATGAAGAGGAGAATGAAATTGTACGCAGTGAATTTTATTATGAACAGGTGAGGTCAGGAGAGAGTCTAATATAAGCAGTTCACTGGAGAGCTACCTCAATACCTATATTTGTCTGTCTTTCCTCAAACTGTCAGGCTCCCAGCTCTTCCTTGTGTATTGCCATTCTCAGCCTGCACAGCGACAGCATAGTATGTGGCCATCAACTGATAGAGCACTGCTGCAAGTTGTCCCAAGGGCTCACTAATCCTGAGGTGGATGCTGGACTCCTCATGGACATCATGAAACAATTGCTGTTCAGTGCTAAAATGATGTTTGTAAAAGCTGGAAGGAGCCAGGACCTAGCTCTCTGTGACAGGTGATTTAATGAGATATTCACTAGGATGTATTGTGGTACTGTCAAGAGCATTACGTTTTTTCATGGAGGAGTGGAGGTGGAAGGGTTGATTTGTGTTTGTACTGTGGGACCAGTTTAAATGACAAGTTCATAATACAGGAATAATGTGCAAGTTCAAATAGGAGAAGTTCAAGTAATATGACTACTTAACAATTACTGAGAGAGTTCGCTGACTAGGAAGAAATTACTCACAAAGATGGGTACATATTTTACTTCTGATACTGTATATCTGCTTTCAGTCTGTATTTTAATACAGGATTTTAAAACCTGTGCTTCCTGAGAATTCATGTTTTACACTTCACACTTTGTCCTACAGAGCTCGAGGTGGCAGGTGTGATATATGAATTTCACAAGTACTGTTTTGGTTTGGTAAGATATAGCTGGTGTCTTCAGTTGGCATGTTACACTGAACATGGCAAAGAAACCCCAAACAATAACAAATACTCTGACAGGGATAGTAAGATGCATAGAGAAACCTGGTGTACTGGTGATTAGAAACCACTGTTCTAAGAGTTGTCTGTGACATAAAGTTCTTTAATGTATGGTAACATACATTACAGTGTAATATATATACATACAGTGAAAGTGAATGTATTTGTTTGACCTCTAGCTACATCAGCAAAGTGGATGTGTTGAATATTTTGGTTGCTGCTGCCTACCGTCCAGTGCCATCTTTGGATCAGATCCTTCTCCCAGCAGCAGTAACAAGACTGAGAAATCAGCTTTTGGAAGCAGAGTACTATCAACTAGCCATAGAGGTAATGCTGGTGGAGGGATGTCAGTGTTAAATCTTCTCTAGTGGCTTTTGTTTCCCTCTTTCCTGAATTCAGATGGATGTGATGTGTGAAATGCACAATATTGGAACAGTTACAAACTGAGATTAGAATTCTAAACATGGAAGAAATAATCTTCTGAACACAGGAAAAAGTTTCTGAGATGGAAGGTCCTGCTGTGGAGCAGGCTGCAGAAGGGAAGGATAAGCAGCCTTGTTTCTTGGTACAGTTAAGACTGGAATAGACTAACTGCAAGGAAGTCATTAAATGGAGGAATCTTGCAGCCAGTAGAAAGGGTGAGATACCCTTTGTGGCAGGACTTTATCTGATGCTTAAATGTTAGATTTTATTTGTCTGTAATCTGACAGCAGACATTGATAAGGCACCTTTCCCAACCATTTATTTGGAAATCAGCAATGTTGGCAAAGAGCTCATCTGATGTGGTTTATCATTATCTAATCCTGCTCCCAGGATTTTGTAAGCCTCTCTTTTATGGCATTGCACTTTGTTAAATACAGGATTATGATACTACAAATAGTATTAAGATTTGTTAAGCAGTAATAAACAGGAAGAATAGATGACCTATTTGAATAGAAATAGTTCTTGTTTAAAAGCAGCTAAAAGAGCTTTAGGCCTACTAAAGAAAATCAGGAATAAATTTTATCAGCAAAGTTGTGTAAAATAAAAAATATCTTGGCAGTTCATGAAGCATCTTCTGTTGCCTTTTTTAAAACCACAAATCTGATGAATTCTGCTCTGTAAAAATCATCTGCTTTTCTGATTTAGAACTCATGAACTGAAATTTCCCAGATAAACAGTAGTTTAAACTTGTACAATAAAAAATACTTCCACATTTGCTGTTCATGGGCATTTTGGTAGTTGGTCTTTTGTGCCAGTAATATGGAAATAATCAGCACAGTTTTTTCATATGGTTTTTTAGTTGTTTGTTTTTAATGGGAAATGTGCTCTAGGACGGGAAAGGTCCAAATCACAGACTGTGTGATAAGCCATTTTTTCTATTTGCTGTACTGGGACTGTGCTGCAATAATAACAAATTATTTTGAATTTAGGTTTCTACAAAATCTGGATTGGATCCAGGTGGAGCATGGCATGCCTGGGGCATGGCTTGCCTTAAAGCTGGAAATTTAACTTCGGCAAGAGAGAAGTTTAACCGATGTTTAAAGCCACCCATGGATCTAAACCAGCTGAACCATGGTTCAAGGCTGGTCCAGGATGTGATCCAGTACCTGGAGTCCACAGTGAAGCCAGTACTCATCACAGTAAGAATCTTTTCTATCTGCTCTGAGGGTCTATGGCAAAGCCAAGTACTGATGGTTTAGTACACATCTTACAGCAATCCATGTTACAATAGCAGGTGTTAGAGTGTTTATTTTCCTTCTTTGGCATGATTGTGCGCTGCAAACTGAATATTGTTGGAAAATTTGTATCTATTTCATCACTTTGAAGTGGTACCTGAGAGCCAGACCATAGGATTTTATAGCAATTTGGGATATACTTTGTGGAAGAAGAAAAAGCTGTACTGGATAATGTATTATTACTTCAGTCTAAGGAAGCTAAACCAAATCCCAGCAGTATTTTGTGATGCTGCAGTGAGACAATTTTTCGACTAAAACTCTGTTAACTTTACAGAAGTTCAAAGCCTTTCAAATACTTTCCCACTCCTCTAATCAAAAACCATTATTAAATGGTTTGGAATTCTGTTTAGGTACCAAAAACTTAGCTTTTTTTACTAAATAACTGCAGAATCATGATGATGAACTACCAAGTACATATTTTAGGACAATAAAAAAGCCTCTTTGAACCGAGTTGTTGAAGTAGCTGTGGACACTGGAATTTTTTTTAAAGCTTTCTGTCTGTCCCTGGAAACAGCTATGCTGGGTACAGCAAGATTCAGCACATCTGCTGATAGCAGGGTTCCAGTCTGGTGTTTATAAAAAGCATTGCTGGATTCTCACCCCTCTGAAGCCTATTTTAAAAACAACAGTAACAGAAGTGCTTCAGGGCTGAGTGACAAGACCTATCTGAAAAGAAGGTTTTCTCTTGCTGATCACCTATCATTGGTTCTCTCTGTTAATGGCAGGATGATGATTACTTTGCCACATTGAGGGAACTTGAAGCAACACTGAGAACAAGAAGTCTGTCGCTGGAGGTGATGTGTGAGGGGAAGATTCAACACAACAGCTATTATCAGGAGTGCTTGTTCTATTTACATAGTTACGGCACTAATCTGGCAATAATAAGCTTTTACATGAGACATGACTGTATGAGAGAAGCACTGCTTCACTTGTTAAATAAGGTGAGTAATTAAATTCTCATCCCTGAAACTGAAATTTGAAAACCAGCAATGGGCATCGTGCAGTGTTTGGGTGGTTTTCTGCACAGGAGTTTGCTGAGGGCCTGAAATGCTGTTACACAGACTATCCAGTGACTGACAGGAATTCAGTGGGACAGAAGAACAACATTGATCTTTACACATCTAGGAAAGAGAATGTGCAGATTTTTTATAGAGGTCCTGCATCAACGGCACTTCATCTTTCTTTCTACAGTTGAAAACGTGGGACTGTTGTCCTAGGGTTCAGAAGAGAGAAGGATAATTTTTAATTCCAGCATTCAGATAACATTAGACACTACTCTCTATCCCTGTGCCTCTATCTCATGGTATTGCTTGTTGAATCAGATCACCTATGTTGCAATTCTGTAACCATTAGGAATATAAGGAAATACAGAGGACAGAAATCTAGGGAACCCAAAGTGTGGTTTCCTGCTCTCCCTTTAGGGAACTGTATGATATAAGGGGACTTAAGTATGTCTGGAGTAAACAGTTCTATTGGTGCTAAACTAGAATTAATATGCCTTTATATTACATAAGGAAAATAAGTTACAGGGGCTTTGCTTCAAGCTACTTTCTGCTTGTGTAGGAATCCCCATCAGAAGTGTTTATTGAAGGGATCTTCATTCCCAGTTATGAAAGTGGAAAACTGCATATGTTGGAGAACTTGCTGGAAACCATTGATCCAGGATTGGAAAGCTGGGGAGTCTACTTGATTGCAGCCTGCAAATACTTGCAAAGGAAGAACTATTACCATATTCTGTATGAACTGCAACAGTTCATGAAGGTAAGTTGAGGGACAGTGCCATCTGTTTCAATGAATCACTGAATACTGTCAGATTCTTGGTTATTTACTTTGGTCTAAACCTTCATTCTGGACAAGTATATTTTTGCCTCTTTACAGTCATAGGAAACATAGAAAGGCCTGAGCCTTACTAAGGGTGACCTGATCCATGTCATGGATCTGGCCCATAGTATTAAAGAAAACAGAGCATTGCCTACTCTGTGTGAGCCCTTTAGTGCAGACAGTGATTACTGAAGGTGATGTCCTGTGGTCCATCTTAGTGGTGAGTGCGTTTCTTTCAGGATCACGTCCGTGCTGCAATGACCTGCATTAGATTTTTCACTCATGGAGCAAAGTCTTACACTGAACTTGGAGGAAAACAGACATGGCTTCTAAAGATCAAGGACCATCTCAAAGTCTATCTGCAGGAAGTCTCAAGAAGTGCAGGAAGGAAAAAAATGACATTCACTTTTCGGAAGAAAATGTCTGCTACGGATGTGTCGAGGTATCTACAAACAAGAAGCTTTGTTTTAGGAGAGGTGAAATTCAGGCTTTAGACTTTGGGGGTTTTATTAGTTTCATTTAAGTTGGCTTTAGCTAACACTTACTGGCTGTCCTTGACCCAAATCTGCTTTTATGTAGTAGCAAGTCTAGGATTCCCATTGCTTTTTCCCCGAACAATCCAAACCAGGAGATGGGCAGTTGTTTCTACCAAAAATATGTATGTGTATCAGACTACCCTCTTTTAATTTCAAAAACAAACAGGAACCCTACAGTGCATTGACAATTGTACATGAGTCCACAAAGTTTTTTTTCTTTTTCTCTTCCTTTCCTCTCTAAAAAGCAAGCAGCTTTGTAGTGCTTCACTGTCTGCTGGGGCTAACTTAAAACACTGCACTATGTACAAGCTATAGGTGCCAGAGATAGCTGGATTCCTGTATTCAGAAGTCAAAGAGCAAATTTAATCAGATCTCTCTTGTACTTGGGGTTTTATATCTTGGTTTTCTTAGGGGCTTTTTTCTTTCTTTTATTTAGGTTAGACTCTTAGATTAAACCTAGAGGGCACGTATGTGATGAGGTGAAAATGCAGGAACAGATATTTATTTAGGGATCCAGTTTCTCTGGCTCACTTCTTTAAAATAAAGTGAATAATTGTTCACCTTCAGCTTGTGATGCATGTTAAGTGCACAGATCTTAAAGGTAACATTGCTGCAGACTTGTACAATGGACAAAGTCAAAAAGCAACTAAAAGAATTGTTTATAAATTTGTCTTCTTTTAAAAGATATTGAACAAATATAGTCAGTTCATATAAATAATTATTGACACTTTCCCTATTACAAAATAAAGTCAGATTTTTTTTCACTGTCTAGGCACATCAATACAGTTGATCTGCAGATGGAAGTAACAAAGTTCCTGCATCAGTGTGAGAGCTCAGGAGCCTCTCAAATGACAGATTCCTCCTTGCCCACACTCTTTGGAAACAATAACATGAAAATGGATGTTGCTTGCAAGGTACTAATTACCATATTAAACACAGCTCTATTTTTTATCTCCAATACTAACTTTAATGCAGGTTGAAGCATTTGATGTTGGGAGCAATTTCTTCTATTTTTTATGGGCAGGTTACTTATGCATGAATGCAACCCATTATTTATGAAAAATTCATGCTTTTTATCAAAGTAGCAGAGAACATGTGAGAACTTGGAGCTCATCTCCTCAAAGTTTAAATTTTCTGAGGCAGAGCATCCAAAACACAAATAGTAATATTCCTTTTGACTGCATCCATTTTGTTTGGAAGCAAGGCAATTAATGCTGTAATTCTAACCATCCTTAACTTCATCTCATCTCCATCTGTAAATTGCCTTGTGTCCCTCAGGGAAGCAGTGTGTATAATTTGCTGTACTTCTTGGTACTGTTCATGTGCTGTTTTCTGTTGAAGTAATGCATTTTCTTTTGGCTTCTGGGCAAAATCTGGATTTGCATTAATATTGTTTAATTGTATGTAACGAAAAAGGAATGTGCATTCCCAGACTTGTCTATGTCTCTTTTTTCAGGTCATATTGGAAGGCAAAAACATTGAGGAGGGGTTTGGGATTGCATTTAGAGTTCTCCAGGTATGGAAAAAATTGATATAACAAGCAACATTATTACAAAATAACTCCTGAAAGCAGCAATTACTTAAACAAAAGCCTTTTGTACCCCCAAATGTATTTTAATCCCCCAAAAGAAAAACTTGTTGAGAGAAAAGTCACAGGTTTAATTTTTACATGTCCATGTATTTGTGGAAGCTCAGTAAAGAAATTAAGATGCTGTTTCACTAGGACATTTCCAGAGTTAATTGGGTCCTACAAAGGAATGAAATACAGCTTTTCCTTTGCTGTGCACCTTGTTCAGTGTCTTAACTCTGGCAAACCACAATTATAGATGTGTGTGGAGACCTCTCATGTGGTAGCTCTCTGCAGTTCATAACAGTCATGCAAAGACTGTAAATAAATAAGGCCAGGGTTCTCTCTGTTCTGTTCTCCTAATTTGAAAGCAAAATTAATTAACTGGAAACTCTCACTGGGGACCTCTCATTCCTCATGTCTGGGTAGAAGTTGAGTGATTTTCAGTCAGCATAGCTCATAAGCCTCTAAATTCTCCTGCGTGTTTCTCATCCACATAGTCCCAGACAGTAGAGCAGGGCACTTTTGGACAGAGGTGGCACACTGAAAATATTTATGGATGTGGCAGGCCCTGCTTCTTCTTTCAGGTCAGGATGTACAGGGCAGAGCTCATTTGTAGGGAGATGGAGAGCCCTAGAAAAACAGCACTTCTAAGCAGCAGCCACTACCTCCAATAAAAATGGAGCAGTGAGTCCAGCTGGAAATGGAATCACTTCCATTTCCATCCTTTTTTTATTTTACTTAATCATTGCAGGATCAGCTCACAGCTTTTATTGTCTCTTCCCTCATGTGGATGGTGTTCGATGGTCAATTGCCTCCTGTTTGGGGTATCCAAAAAGTGACTGCTAGTGAGAGGGCTACAGAAATACAGTGGAAGCATGCTAAGTGAGGGAGAGGTGGGTAGGTATCTAGGAAAGATCTTCTGCTAGAAGAAATAAAACTGACTTTTTGCCTGAAAAGAAGGCAGTAACAGCACTCTTGGTCTTAAGCAGGATTGATTTTTGCAAGTCTGGTTATAAAAAAGTCAACCCTGAGCAGTGGAAAACCAGAGGCTCCCAAAACAGCTTTAAGTTTTTGGAGTGTGGTGTAGTATTTTGTCTTCAGGAGAGACTGTCTCAGACTGGCTCCCAAAACAGCTTTAAGTTTTTGGAGTGTGGTGTAGTATTTTGTCTTCAGGAGAGACTGTTTCAGTTGTGTAGACTCCCTCTGAGAAAAACTGCTGAGAATATTCAGTGTGTTGCTCTAATATTCCAACTACCTCTAGGACTTCCAGCTGGAGGCTACAGAAGTGTACAGCAAAGTGGCAAAGCAGCTGGTGAAGCAGCAGAAATACAGCGAGATCCAGCAGCTCCTGAAGTGTGTCAATGAGTCTGGAGTGGCAGCAAAAAATGATGGGGATAACATTATCCTAAACTGCCTAAATGAGTTCAAAAACATTCCTGCTGAGGTAATTCTATCCTGTGTTGTGTCCCTTTTGAAGTAGAAAGAGTATAGACAATACAAGCTACAAGAGAAGACTGGTGCCTGTCCTGCTCTGTTAGTGAGTAGTTCAGGTGTTCTGGCTCCATACTACAGGCACAGTTTAAAGGTGGGAGTGTGTGGTTTGCCTTGTACAAGATAGTCTGAGAGGAAACCATGAGTAGCTGTAGCACACTCCTACCCTGCACTTCCCAAATGGATATCCATGATGGGGACAGAACATTTGCTTCACAAGATCCTGTCAAATGCTGCTGATTGCAGCAGGAGGTGTTCACTTCAATGAGGCTTCCCTGGCTAACAAAGAGGATGTGTGGAGGCAGAAACCTCCCACCTCCATGGGGACCAATTCTGTGATTCCCTTTGCCTACCACAGTGGTTTTTTCTATCCCAGTGAGGGAAGGAGATGAACTTTGCTAGTTCTATTAATTAGATTAGGGGATGCAGTTCACTCTTTGAGTCGGGGTGGGCTGTGGGGTGACTCCTGCTGGGGTGTGACGAAATGAATTTGTAGGTCCCCCACACAAGCCATGTCTGTGAGAGACACAGAGGTCTCTAGGGATACCCCCCAGAGATGGCAGGCACAAAAAGCTGTGGGTAAAGGGAAGACTTGGAATTACTATTTTTTTATACTTTCTACATCTGCAACTCTCACAGCTGGGACAGTCTAAGCACCTACTGTGATCTCAGCTGCCCTGCCTGTCCACAGGGGTTTGGTCCCTGATGGGGTAAGACTATTTGCAGACTATTATCACTTCAAATGTGAACACCTTTTTCCTTCTTTGCATACAGGATCTCGATAATCTGATTCAAGATATGGACAGTGATGAAAATAAGGTAAGTAAAAGCACAGTAGCAACAGCTAAACAGTCCAGTCTTGCTCTGCAGCTTGCAGGCTCTTTTTCACTGTCTTCTCTCTCATCCTCATGCAAATAAGATTTTTTGAAGGCTGCTTCCTTGATTGAAGAAATCACAGTGAATTCCCCAAGTGTTGAGGAATTCCTCATGGAATTCCTCATGTTTGTGACTGTAAAGCTGTGACATACGGGTACCAATTGGAACTATCCCTATTAGTTCCTTGAGAGCCCTCAGAATGAGGGCTGGGCATTTGCTAGAGTGGGAGGAAAAGTATTTCAGAAAGGCACATTGGTGGGTTTGTTGGTTTTGTTATTCAACTTTTCACTTACGTGCATGTAAGTTTCTAGTAATGGCAGACAGCTAATGATGACCACTTAAGCTTATTGTTTGAGGATTATACTATTTCTGTGGTGACCAAGAGTTAAATGATAAAATTTCTGCAGATTCTTATAGACTTTTTCTCTTAGAGGAAATGCAGCCTAAGCTAGTTTATTTCTTTGTTGGCTTTCGTTCCAGTCAGCCAAGCCACTGGAGAACTGTAGATGCCTGTTTATAGAAGTAGTTGTGACTCAGAATTTGGGGATTGTCGTAGATCCTGAGTGGCATAGCTGGGAATAAAATCTAAAGATTGGTGACAGTCCTCTGTCTGCTCTGAGTAACAGACTCCCTGTTGTAGGCAGATTGAAAAAGAGGCTTTTAATTCTGCTTTTCTGTAAGATCTATCAGTGAAAGATGAGAGTTGTTGTAGAGCCAGCAGTGAAAGAAAACGACAGATTCAGACTACTTGCTATGAGGATACTGTAATTAATGCACGAGATAGGACTCCTAATACTAATTTCATGGTCATGCAGTAAAGGAGTATTTACAAGACACAAACTTAATAAAATATACCTGTTTGCCCATTCTTTTCACTGGGATCTGCTTCATGCCATGCTGCATTTGGTAATGTGCTGCTGCTACCTCGTATGACAGGCCTCTGCACTGGGTATTTCCCGTGAGTCCTTGCTGAAGCATGTCCAGTTAGTTTGCTACAGCTTTCTGACCAAGCTCTGCCTGCCTGTGTGCTTCAGATCCAGGCCTACATGATGTGCAACAAGCTGCGCTCCGCGTACCTGGTGTCGGTGCGGCAGGAGAAGGCCCGGGCCGTGCAGCTGGTCCAGCGCGTGCGGCAGCTGGCCGAGAGCAGCGGCGACGATGTCGTCAAGGCCATCTGTGCCCAGTGGCTCTCAGTGCACCAGCCCAAGGTGAGAAATCGGCTTCCCCAGGGCACCAGGAAGTAATGTGTGACTGCCATTTACCATCGTACTGAAGGAGAAGGCTTCAAGGCAGCTCAAAGGTGTCTGGTTCAGCAGCCTCTAGGTAAAATGGAACTCTGTTGACAGATGTTGGTGGCAAATGGATGCTGCTAATGTGCCTCTGGTGAAGGGAAGTAAATTACAAGTGCCAGTTCTGTATTTTGACAAACAGTCACTACCTCAGGGTGTTTTTTCGCTCTCTTTTTGATAAGACGAGAGGGGCAATTTCAAACTGAACAAGCAAGGATTTAGATATATGGAAGAGAGCACTTCTGTTTCTGGCTTTAGTTTTTGGGTTTCGTTGGTTTTTAATTTTTGGGGGGTCGGTATTTTTTGAAAAGCACTGGACTTAATAATATGTGTTTTATTTTTAATCCAGAAAACATATGTAGAGAGGACAGAAACATTTTATCAACTCAGTGTAGCCTAGGGTATGAAATTTTTGTGATGTTTCCTGTAAAATTTTCAAGGTTGGAGAGTTCTGATACAAAG
The DNA here is from genome assembly GCF_001522545.3 of Parus major. Classification (NCBI taxonomy): domain Eukaryota; kingdom Metazoa; phylum Chordata; class Aves; order Passeriformes; family Paridae; genus Parus; species Parus major. The sequence continues at coordinate 29,346,069 of NC_031774.1, read as the reverse complement.
ACTAAAACTCAAGAGATTTTTTTAAAGCCTCTAGAGAAATCATTGCTACTTCTTTTTTATCTCCCCCACTAGTACAATATACCCAGTTTTTTTTAGTTTGTTTGAAAAGGTAGGAACTGATTCTTTATGGCAGATTTATACTTACCAGTCACACTGTGTGATGTGTGCCACAAATGTGGCACTTGGGCTAGTGCCAGCTAGATGAATGAAGTTCTAAAGGGAACATCCTGTAAGGGGAGTTCAAAGGGAAAATAAGCCTTTAAAATAGTTGAAAAATCATGTGCCTCTTTCTTTACTATGGTGATACCCAATAAATCATTGTGATGCAGCTTTATGACTGAATAGTTGACAGTAAACTTCATCAGGTATCGCAAACAATAAGGATATAGCAAGCTGTGGCAAAATTAAAAAGGTGGTCTGTATCCCTGCCACACAGAGATGCATTTATTTATTTATTACCAGGATAATTTGTCCCTGTCAGGTATAATAGAACACCAAACTGGATATGCCCTGTATTCACAGGTTTTGCTCTAGAATTGTTAGGTTAATCAATTTTATGAAAAAAACAGCAACCTTTGTGTAATGTCTTGTGTTCAGAGATGCTGAAAGAAAATAGCTGCTTCTCTGCAACTAGCAGTGGGACATGAGAAACTGGCAGAAATGTGTGAGACAGTAGTAGGACCTTCAAAAAGAGAAAAAAAAAGATGTTCCACAAGTTTCTGTTTGCTGTTTACATGTATTTCAGCACAAGAAGTAGGGAAACTAATTCACTTTCTCATTAAAAAGTTGTTTACATCAAAAAACCAACAGGTTTTCTGAAGTGTAATGTAATTGTAAATAGTTTTAGTACATAAAATAATTGAGACTGTCAAGTAAGAGTTTTGCACTATCCCCAAGCTCACTGTAATGAAAGAACAGACTTCTGTAGTGTTGGAAAGGATTTGGTCCATCTTCTTCAAGGTTTCAAGAGCTGACACAAATGCCTCTCTTTGGAGGTGCTCTGCTTTGCTCACTAGAGCAGAAATGACCACATATAGCTTTCAGAATCCCCTGCCCACAGATTTGCATTATCTCATTAGTAAGCAGTACTAATGAAAGCTTTTGTTTCCTTGGCCAGACTGACCTAGCTTTCCATCAGCTTACAGCCATCAGGCTAATCCTAAAACGTGACACTACCTATGGCTTCAGTCATTTTAAAATCTCTGATTATGGGGAGGAGATTTTACTGTATGTGGGTATCCAGATCTGCAGTGCTATAACAGGCTGTAATACTGCTTGTTCTGCTTGAGTTCCTTCAGCTGCAGAGAGCACTCAGAGTGGAGTTTGCCATGCAGATCTGTCAGTTCCATACCTGTCTTTCTTCCTGACCTCTCTGCACTGTACCTGATGCACTTTATATAGTGTTTGTTGTAATTTGATGTTCTTAACCTGGAATTGTAGGGATCTTTCTTGTACCAGCAGAACTGGAATTTTGACTCTGATTAATTACCTTGTGTCATAAATAGTGCAATTATCAAGGGACTTCGAATTTTTGAGCAGGAAAAAGGGATTGAATACTGCCAGTTCAAATAATTTCTGTTACTGACCGAAGTTTGTTTACAATTTAAAAAATAATAAAGTATTATGACTGTTAATGTATTTTCAGTTTATTTTTTGTCTCAGCAGAGCTAGGGTCTCGTTCTGGATCTGCATTTTGCTTTTGGTTATGCTTAGTGATGTAATTAGAACGGGGATAAATGTTCTATCATGCCAAATTTATCTGTTACTGAGTATCCTCAATATTTAGATCAACTGGAATGTCACATCTTCAGAAGTCCCCCCAGCAGCTAGGTAGCCTAGGTAATTCAGCCTCATGCGTGTACTCAGTAATCCTCGTTAGGGAGCTTTGCAAGTTAATCTAACTCTCCCTTACAAGCCTCTCTTTGAGACAGCTAAATGAGCTTTAGTTTCCTCATTTTTTTACAGATCAGCTGAGAGGTATAAATTACTTGCTCAAGGTCAAAGAGAGTGGATGTATGTCTATGGAAATGTTTATTTAACATGTCTTATGTTACATCTACAATCAGACTTCTTTGAGAGGAGTAATGACCTGCAAGGGCAAAGGTATTTCACACTAGAGGCACTTTTCTGCTTTTTAAAAAAATGGTTTCTCTTGCTCCTGAAGCCACTTTCAAGATCAGAGAATGACACATAGAAAGTAAGCAAAGGCTCCAGTGGTAGGTAACATTCTACTGCTGTATTATAATTGTGGATTTAGCTTCATAATTGGGATGAAGTATAAAGATGGAAAGGAAAAGGTAGAGTGACAGGGAGAAGAAACACAAAGGGACTTCTTAAAATGTTAGTTGGACTGAGTTCTCTACATGCATGAGGCACATCCAGATAACAGCAACACCAAGTAAAGTGATTCAGCATTTCTGAAAGAAAATACGGGGTCCTGTTGTAAAAGGAAAATGGCTTTATTTAGTATTGCTCAGAGGTAGCACAGGACTGATCTGCATAGACAGCATCCAGGCAGGTAGAATTAAAATTAGCATTTGTTTTCCAAAACTGGCAGTTGGTCACAGTGGCAGGTTCATATGCAAGTCCAAAAACTTCCAGGCTTTTTTTCAGAAGCAGAAGATAATCCTATGAGCTGTGGCACTTGGTTTCTGACTGCTTAACTCTTTCAGAAATAATCTCTGATTATGGATCACACTCCAGCAATTTGCACTCATGTAGCACTGGAGTTCCGAGGGAGCAGTCCCAGTGCTACGTGGCCTGAGCCAGCTGCTTTGTGGAAGAGCAAGCTGTGTGGTCCTGCACAGGCAGGCTGGCAGCCAGTAACTGCTGGGCAGACAAATGCAAGGATTTCTCTGCAAGTCTTACCTTCCTGTCCTGGAGCCAGCTGGACCATAATACCGAGATAGTCCTGCCTCCTGCTTCAGCTATTTAGCTCTAGGGAGTATGGTGTCATTTAAAGCTAAAGTCTCAGCTGAAGTTTTTTCAGTATTTTTTTAACATGATTGAGATGTTCCTTATTTATTCTTCTCTATTTTCTAGCCTCTAAAATAATTTAAAGTGCAGCTGGGGGGGGATCTACTGAGACAACTTTTACACTTTGTTCAATACTTCACAAGAGAGATGTTGATTTTTTTAATAACTTGCCTGTGCACAATTGCAGTCCTCCTGCAGCTTTTAACCTCCTAGTCAACTGCACCAAAACCTGGGTTCTCAGAAGACTTGCCAACCCTCAGTTAACTTACTGTAATCAGTCTAGGGCCAAGATACCTCAGTGGCTAGGGTCTAGTTTCTTACAGAGCATGCAGAGAAAGTGATTCCAGGTAAAAACTTTACCTAATGCTTGGCACAAAACGGCCAGGATCTGTTTCTGTGTGCTTGAGAGTATCTGTATTGCATAACTTGCCAGAAAATCTAACATCCAAAAGTATTTTTGCTCTGCCAGTTCAAAGGGTAGGAACTGAAAGTTATCTCATAGGTTGTAAGTTTAGAGACCTACCACTTTACTATTGCTGTTAGGAAAAAAAACCAACCAAACTTTATTTAAAGTAATTCCTTGTTACTTCATAATCTAAACCTAAGACTGCAACCTCCCTTTCTATTCTAAAGCCAGAGAATCATAGCCTTGAGCTGCTGTGTGAGGTAACAAGGAGGTTGCTCCCTGCATCAATGCTCTAATTCTCCAGTTAGGAAGAGGGACTGATTACTTACAAATCACAATCCTTAACTGTAATATTCCAGAAATTCAAATGACATTGTGCCCACAGAGGCATCCTTAGGGCAGCTGAAGTATCAGCATTCTACTCTTGAGGTCTCTCAGCAGTGCTGTTCCCCAGAGAAGCGTTGCTGGGCCCAGCCAGGGACACTTGGTGCTGCTCAGTCCCACTGGATGCCAAGGAGCTCGCAGCTCACGCTCCAGAGTTTCTTTGCAGTCTCATCATCCCGACCACGTGGAGATACATATGCTGGCTGGCAATCACTGTAAGAAAAACATCCTTTTTATTCTTTCAAGTCTACATTAGTACACTGAAATGTCTGTGTTAAGATTAGAGAGTTGCTCTCTATCACTTGAATTCAAGACCTGTTCAGGAATAGTGGGGGGCTAGCCAGCAAATGAGCAAAGGTTAGTGCTAAGCCACCATGAGGAAGTTTTCTTTTCTACTAGCTAGGGAAGAATCTCCCAATGACACCAAGAACTGGCAAGCAAGTCTAGCTCTATCTGTTGTCTCAGCTCTTAAAAGAAACCTCACCAGTTGTGCATTCTCATTAATATCACTAAAAAGGGATATAAACTCTTAACCAAGCTTCTTCAGGAGCATACATTACAAAAAAGTCATTTAAACAGCCCTTCATTCTAAACTATTTATCCCACTATATGCCCAAGAAGAACAACACTATAATAACCATGTATGGTTACTCCCTTTTCCATTATCTTCTAAACTGTGGCTCCTTTCTTATCAGCTCCTCCAATCAGAAAGCACTCAGTCTGGAAAAGAGGTCCTGTGTTCTCAACTGTAATGCTGCAGTAACGTGGGGGTTTAAGAGCACAGAGGAAATGGCATCTTGTAAGCTTTCCATTCTGTTCAGTGTTTATAGGAGTTGTTAATATTTCCAAAACAACTGGTAGACTCCCACCTGTCTCACTGTGGCATGCAAATTCTTTTCTTAATGTCTACACTTGTGTTTTATAGTCTATGACCTGGAAAGTGAAAAGAACTAGGCTAGTGCAGTGTAAATTGTGAATTAGTGTCGAAGCGTCTCATTTCACACCATGTCCAAAACTCCCTTTTTAAAATGAGTTAAAATTCCACCAGTTTTCTGTACTTCAGGACATTAATGCTACATTTTTATCCCGAGACAGACAGTCATCCAGGGAAGACTTAAGATGTCTATTTATATATTCAAGTCTGATTAAGATGGTACAAACTCCCAAATGAAGATCAGGCAATGTCATTACAGAGACTAATCTGGTCACAAATCACAAGAAGCAAGCTCTCCAACAGCATCCATGTGAGGGAAAAAAAGAAAAAAAAAGACAATGAATTTTCATATTCATTCCCAAAAAACAGTACTGTTACAGTGCTCTACAAGCAATAGGAAGCTGGCAGACATGAATGGCAGCCTTCAAATCTAGAATGATGATGACTTGAAAGTGCTCTGGGCTGTGGTTTTGGTGAAGGGAAAAGGAGAACAATGTAGGGTACTGAAGTAAGTCAAAGAAGTAAAAAAATAGCAGGTTTTCTAATGCGAGCTAAACAAGATCATTTCCATGGCAGTGTGACAAGCAGCACAACAAGAGCCCCTTCCCAACTGATGGGTCTATCACACTGGAGGATAAAGTTATTTGGTGACATGCTGGACCTGAAAATCTCACCTCCTGTCTCTGCAACTCTTATCAGCTCTCCCTGAGAGCACAGGCCCTTCTGCTCCAATGGGGTAAAACTACAAAGGGAACTGAAATGGTCTTCCCAGGACTGACTGAAGTGACCTCATTAACTACACAGCTCTACTGAAAAGTGATTTTCACAAGTGTTAGGCAGGTCAGTATCAGAGCTCTGAGCATGTGACAGCCATTCCTGCACTTCAAGTACATTCATATTTCTAGCACTAAATGACATGCTCTTGTATGAAGTGTTGCACAGGTCAGGTGTTTCTTCTAACATGCTTGCAATGACCTGGAAGAGGTAATGCTCTAGTATTTGTCACCCTCATCTTACCAGACAGCCTCTTACCTGGTCCCTTCTTAATGAAGAATTATAGCAAGTCCCATATTCCCCAGCCAGCTGTGGAAGTTGCCTTCCACAGAGTATCACTTTGTCAGCTTGCACGCACCTGAAATACTGTCCTGTCACAGAGTCCAGCTCCTCAGCTACTGCACAGTAGATACTGGTTTGAGCTCCTTCACAAGGCGTCTTCAAGAAGAAAGAGAATATCTTCCACAGCCAAGTCATTACAAATGAGTGCCGGACCAGTTCAGAATAGACAGAACCAGGATGGAGAACGTTTGCTGTGACTTTAGTACCTATGGAAAAATAAAGTAGTCCAGGCAAATCTGCACGGATCAAAGTGTCTTTAGAATAGAAGGGTAATATACTCCTCAATTCTACCTATGGATATTCTGTAACTTAAAGGAGGAGCCCAGACTTGGATACAGAGAGTGTTAGAGGGCCTGAGTGCTAAACCAGCAGCAGTTTCCATCAGGCTTTTGAGAACACCTGCCTCTTTTGACTTTCTCTAATAGTAATTTCCTGGGGAAGACACTGCCTCTGTTATAGTAAATAAATACAACTTAAGTTTATGAACAGGACTGAATGACACAACTGTGACAGATGTTGTGGCTTACAAGGTACTGTCTAATCTTATGCTTGTTCTACAGGCCTCCAACCTTTAAGGCAGCTGAGTGTGCATTAGCTTTTCTATAGGAGACTGCAGTTGTAGCTCTGTTTTCAGCTTCCACCCACATACCACAACTGTCTGCATGAATGCAGCTAGTTTTTGACAAGCACCAAAGAAAAATGAGATACATTCAACTGCGCCAAGCTACTAAACTCCTCTACCCTGTTGTTGTAAAGACAATCTGTATTGTAAGTGTCCTGATTCCACAGACAGGAGATGTCTTCTTCCTGCATAGAGCTCTCAGTGACATTTGCCTCACACCATTCAATTTCCACACAGACGATTTGCAGCCCTTTCTTCATCCCACCCACAGTGCTCAGAAAGCCAGGAAGATAAACACCCCGCCTGCCTCTGGAACTTGCCTTGCAGCCGCCTGGCCAGCTCCCGGGTGAAGAGCACGTTCGCCAATTTGCTGTGACAGTAGGCAAGGCCACGATTGTAGCTCTTCTCACCATGGAGATCATGGAAGCGGATTCGGCCTCCGTGATGAGCCAGCGAGGACACGTTCACGATGCGGGCTGGGGCACACTGCTTCAGGCGCTCCAGCAAGAGGAAAGTCAAGAGAAAATGACCTAGGGGGGAGACAAAAGGTCACCCTTCTAGGAAGGGTTCCCCTGCTTGCTTATATGTGGTATCTTACTGCTGCCCTCATTTCAAGTCAGGAAAACGAAAATTTCTGTTAAATTCCCCTGAATTAACATCTACACTTTTTGAGGGCCTTCAAGTTCTGGTCCTCATCTTCAAAAAGCTGGAGCTGTCATACATTTCAAAGTGTCCCAGGTACCACATACAGATACTTAAACTGGATCCACGATATGCAAATACACCACATTGCAGAACTCTGACTCTGGCCCTCCATCCTTCCCGTGAAAGGAAGAATGAGGAAGAGAAAATCTGAAAGCAGGATTTTCCTTTGGCATTTTGGAACAGATGTTGATGTTAGAATAAGATGATCTTTAAGGGCAATTCCAACCCAAACCACTTGACAATTCTGTGATTCCATATTGAGTGCAAACAGGATTCTACTGGCCTTACCAAGATGATTGACTCCCAGATGCATCTCAAAGCCATCAGCAGTTTTGGAGTAAGGGCATAACATTACCCCAGCATTATTAATGAGAATATGGAGTTCCTTCTCCTCTGCAAGAAAGAACAGACATCCTTAAACAAGGAAACGGAGAATGCAGACATGAAGGTAACACAAGTCACCCCTTGCTGTCTGACTTGCAGCCACATCACCTGTAAAAAAGGATATCTCTCCTCCCACAAACAAGGTCATGGCCTCTGGCCAGCCCCTGCTGTGGACCACACTACCCAAGAGGTACAGAGACAAGCAGGGCAGGGATCTGGCAATAGTTAGAAGAGCAGACAGCAATCCTTGGTAAAATATTCTCATTAAAAAGAAGAACTAGAGACTGTACCTGCAAGAAATTTCTCAGCAAACTCCCGGATGGACTTCGTATCAGCCAAGTCCAGTTTTCTCACAATGACTTGCTGGTTCCCTGTCTCAGCTCGGATTTCACTGGCTGCAGCTTCTGCCTTTGCTATGTCTCTGCAGGCAATAATTACCCTTGCACCTGCAAGGAGGGGAGGGGGGAGCAACAGAAACTCAGATCACTGGAGCACACTGGATGATCTAGGCTATGACAAGCAGGCTGACCGTGCAGAGTAATTACAAACTATATATTGTTTCTTTAGGGAACTGGCATCTCTCAGGAGGGTGGCTGGAAGGCACAAAGGCTTTCCCACTCAATTGTGAGCTATAATCAGCTGAAAGATGATTTCAGTCCAGGCAGATGCACATCTTAAGTGTCTCTATCCAGGTTCTCTCCCAGGTCAGGACTGCATTCAACAACACTGGTATAATAGGGTTGTATCTGCCTCTATAATGGGAACATCAAGCCAGGAGCACATAAAGGTGATGGATTCCAGCCAGAGTAATTTCTAAATGGATTGTGAACAGGTACCTTAATCTTCTTACAAGTTAGCCAAATAACATTTACATCAAATTAACTTGAAACATGAATAACTAAAGCACACAGTGGTGGACCTATTTCCCAGCTTCATACAAGCAGAATCCAGGAACTTTCCCAGTTCCCTCAAATCAGTTGCAGTGCAAAGCATTTTCATGTCCCCAGGGCACATATTTGGAGTCCAAGCAATGAAAACAGTTGAGGAACTGGGAACTTGCACCTCAGCAATTACGGCTTCTGAAGGAATAACACTTGGGCTCATCTGCAGAAAAGGGACTACTGTCACAAGGCACAGCCACCCCAGCTGCACGGGGATGTGTGCCGACGAGCCTGCACTTGCCTCTTTGCGCGAGGTCTCTGGCGGTCTCCTTCCCGATGCCTGTGTTGGCTCCTGTGACTATCACCACCTTCCCCTCCAGCCTTGCTGTCGACTTACACCGTCCTCCAGCGACATAGCGCCTGCAAGAGGGGACGCACCAGTCGACTCTGCCTCCTTAGGGGGCTCGGGCCGGCGCTGAGCACCCAGAACCTGGGGGTTCGCATCAACACTCGGGCTCACCGCTGCGCCCTGGGCCCCCGGGAGTCACGGGCGCCCTCACCTGAAGCAGCTGGTCACGACCGTGTCGTGACCGGGACACCGGGAACGCGCCCCCCAATCCCCCGCGCTTTCCCGAGCGCGGCCCCGCCCTCGGGCCCCGCCCCGCCCGTGCGTCAAGTGGAGCCACGGCTCCCATTGGCTGCTGCCGCGCGCTCCGAGCCCTTTTGGCCAATGGGCTGCGCCGTCCCGCCCTGAGGAGAACGCGGGCCCCGCCCTCTGCCGCTCCTCCGCGGGCGCGCCGGTGCCGGGACAGTCCGGGGAACGCGCCGGGCGGTGCCAGGGCTGAGCGAGCCAGAGACTCCAGCGCGGCAGTGTCACCTGGGCGCTGGAGCTGGGGAACTCTGAATGTCTCGCCAGCCTAGCGCGGGCTGGAGAGCGGCATTCCCGCTGTTCGCACTCCCGCCACTCACACACAGACACACACGCGCTGAGACGCGAAGCGCGCCAGCTCCGCGCGCCAACGGGCGCCGCTCTGCGGGGCTGAACATACGCGAAGGGCAGGGGCTGCGCTCGGTAAGACGCACCTGATGTAGGGCGCTGCCACGAAAAGAAGGACGGGGACGGAGACGGCGGCGCCCAGCGCGGCTTCCCAGCAGTTGAGCATCGCTCCGCCAGCTACCCGCGCACCGCCGGCGCACGGCTTCCCGCAGCGCCCGCCCCGCCCCTTTGGATCCGCCTCCACCGCACAGGCCCCGCCCCGCGGCCACGGCCTCTCCCACGCTGGCCTCGCCCACAGCCGCAGAGCCGCCCCGCCAGCAGCGGGCTCTGCCCCGCCAGGGGTAGCCACCGGTGGCGAGCGGTCGGCTGCATGCTGGCAGCTCGCTGCTTCTTGCCCCGGGCACCGCGCGGCTCCGGCCTGGGTCCCACGAAACGTTCTGAAACGCACTCCTTAATTAAGGAGCCGAGAAATGTCTGCAGACACAGCGCAGCGGCGGCTGTCGGCAGCAGCGTTTGAAACACGTTTTTACAGCCCTACGTCGAGGTTCATGTGGTTAACCCTGGCAAGGGGCGTACAACATCATACACGTGGGCAGGCGCTGAGGCCTGGGAGCAGCGCGGTGGCGGCTGCGGCGGGTCCCGCCGGAGCCGGGGAGCCCCGGGACTGCACCGGCGCTGCCGGCCCGGGGCGCTCGGTGACGGCGGCGGACGAGCGCCCCCTCGCCGTGCGGGCACGGCCGCCTCCGCAGGACTACAGCTCCCGGCAGGCAGTGCGCGAGGCCCCGGCGGCGGAAGCACCGGGCCGGGCAGGGCCGGGGGCGCGGGGACTGTGGGGCCATGGCGGGCCGCGGGTCCGCGTCGTCGGAGCACCTGGAGCGGCTGCACGAGATATTCCGCGGGCTGCACGGAGACCTGCGGGGCGTCCCCGAGCGGCTGCGGGGCAGCGCGGCCGGTGAGCCGGGGAGGTGGAGTGGACGTCCCACGGGGCCGGGGTGAGGCCGCCGTCCCTCCGGGCGGAGCTCCCTGGCCGGCGGCGGGGCCGTGGCAGGAGTGCCCGGGTGCTTCTCATTAGACAGGCGTGTTTGAGCAGCTGGGAAGGCAGTGTCCCCTCAAGACTTTGTCGGGGCCGGGGGGAGCTTTGCAACTGTAGGGATTGGGGACGTCGCTTCTGGTAGGCGCCTGCTGGGAGGAGGCGGATGGCTCTGCCGTGTGTGGTTTTCAGCTGCTGCCGTGTCCTGGTGGCCGTGCAGGTGTGTGGCTTCATTCCCCTGGAGCTCCTCTGCTCTGGCAAATTTCAACTCCGTAGCCAAACATTGCCGTGCTACGTTCACAGCATCAGTCTCTGAGAAGGAGTTCTTATTTGGATGCTATTTCATGCTGTTTCTATGTGAACTGGAGTTTAGCCTGGAGAACAGGAGGCTCCGGGCGACCTCTCTCCACAACCACCTGAAAGCCAGGTTAGGGTCGGCCTCTTCTCCCAGGCGTCCAGTGACAGGACCAGAGGACACAGTCTTAAGCTGCACGACAGGAGGTTAAAGTTGGACTTTAGGAAGAATTTCTTCGCAGAAACGCTGATTAGACATTGGAGTGAGCTGCCCAGGGAGGGGGTGGAATCACCCTCCACGGAGGTGCTTAAGGAAATAAACTTTAAATAAATCCAGTGCCACTGGATGTGGCACTCAGTGCCATGGTCTAGTTGACAAGGTGGTGTTAGGTCAGATGGTCTCAATGACTGCAGAGGTCTTTTCCAGCCTGATTGATTCTGTGATGCTGTAACAACTGCAGTGTTTTGAGGGTTTGGGTTTCCCCCTTTTTTAAATTTGCCTATGTTGGATTCACATTTAAAACTTCATTAGCAGAAATAGATGCAGTTTTTATTGTCAGAACTTCCCAGAAGCATCTGTAGATTTGTTGGAGAATGTTTGCATTTTAAATTAGTTTTAAAAGTCTGGTTTGTGCACTATGTACTCACAAAATAGAGAAAACCTATCATTCTAGCCACACTAAGCAGTATTAGAAGCACAGCCTGGTTTTACAGGTATCCTTTATACCACACCAGTGGGTAAAATGCTCTGACAGAACACTCCTCTGTGAGGGTCTGTGCTTCTGATTCGGTCCTTGATACTTGGCAGCATTCTGAGAACCAGAAAAGGAAGCAATGTGACAAGGAGATTTTTGCCAGTGTCATTGAATGCCTCTGATGAAACCCTTCCTATGAGAAGTGTAATCCACAGCTGTCATGAGCTGCTGTAGCTCAGCTCAGGTTTTGTACCCCAGTGATGGGCAGGGGCTGTCAGCCACGTTCTGCTGTAGTGTTCATTCTCCCACAGTTGATCAGTTTTGCATAAAATCATAAAACCAGTTTGTTCAGAATATACCAGTCTGCACTAGATAACACAGAGCAGGAAATGCTTAATGTCCTGTTTCTTACCTGGCTTTCTGTTTAATAATAGGCTAAATTCAGGGTCAGTCCTTGTCATTAGCATTTCCAGAAAGTTTGGTACAAGAAAGGTGTTGAAACCCGCAACTGACAACTTGTAAACCTGACTTAATTTCACTAGTAGTCTACAAGGATAAAAAGCTTAAAAGAAGCAATACTCTTTCTGGTAGAAATCCTTATTTTCCTATAGAAATGAGCATGATCAGTTTCCTGGTGAAGTAAAACTTTGTCAGGTCTCCTTGACAGTGTGGAAGTCACAAGCAGTGAATTCTGTGCTCTGGGCTTAAATGGAATATTTACAGGCAACCATTTTTGCAGTACTTGGAATTTTTTTTTAATAGATTTCAAATAACTGCCAGCTAAATTTTCATACAATCTAAAAAATTTTAATACAACTGTTCTAGTCTTTAAATTTTTTTGTTGCAAAAATCCTGGCATTATTTTTTGGAAGTGTTTCTAAACGAATTTAAGATTTAGGAATTTGTCTGTCTGGCAGAGTCATTCCACTCTCCTAATGTTCTTTGTTTGCCTTTTTTACTTATGAGGAGGGAGTATATCTTTATTTTTCAAGTTATCTGATCCCAAAATATTCAGGATATGATAAAAGAGACCTTGGAATACTCTTTTAAGACAATTCCTATGCTCCAAAAGCAACACATGATCTGTACTCCTTGGGACATCTTCGAGGGGAAGAGGTTTGGAAATGGTGTTTCGCTCTATATAAACAAGATGACAAATTCCTAATTCTAGAAACACACTTTTTTTCCCTCTTCCAAATTTGTCAGAAGGGGAAACAGCCTAGATAAGTTTCAAATCATGTATTTTCCTCTACATGAATTCCATTAGCTGTGCTTTCCCATTGAATCTCTTCCTAGCTGGTTGGAAATGAATCAGTTCATTGTCAGTGAGCATGTGGGTAATGCTGCTATGGCACAGGCACTGCTGCTGCATTTTAGAAGTTCTGTCCATGTGCTTTGAGTTGTGGTTTGATGCAGAGTGATGCCAAGTGAATCAGTGTATTTTGGCATTTCTGGATACTGGCTAGGTTCAATAGAACGTTTTCAAGCCACATTGCTGGATTTCTTGTTGGTCTGTTGACAAAAAGGTCTCAAGCTATTGTTGCTTGGCTTCCCTGAACCATTCCATGATTCTGTGCCTTTTGGGAGCTGACATTTCTTTGGTTGCAAGCTTGTAAGTGCAGCATCTTAGTCTGCATGGGAGAAACAAAGCAGGGAAATGCTGCTTTTCCAGATCTGTGATGGGTTTCCATGACTTTGAAGCAGCAGTGGGTTTAAGAGAGCACTGCTTGAACCAGATTAGTGAAATGATCTGTATGAAACAAATAACCAACTTCCAGAGGCTGTTTTTCCACATTTCACTTATAACCCACTTATAATTTCACTTGTAACCCAGCTACACAAACAATGGCATCAGCACAAATGTATACGGTGGCAAATCATGGAGGAAGTTGACGAGAGTGTATTTAGGAACCTTCTAAGTCAGCATTTCTTCCTGAATAAATTGGGATGTGAAATTGCATTTCCTGATACCAGCTGATATGCAGTATATTAACAGTCATGATGTAGCTTGGTCTGTGATAATTACATGTGCTATGTGAGACCATGGCTACTATGTGTTTTAGTTCTGTCTTAAGTTCTCTACAGTTCAAGTTCTGCTCTCAGTCTGAATTTGAACAGAGGAGGAAAGCCTACAGCTTAGGCATATTGTGTATGTGAGAGGTGCTTTATGCCAGTGTTCTGAACACTTCAAATTTTTTCCTATCTTCTGTGGTTTAAAAGCTACTTCTTTTGCAGAGGACTGTGCTTACCAAAAGGCATTATCAAGTGAGTTTTTTTACTGTGATGATGTTTTTATAATGTATGTAATTTTGTCTTTAATCTAATTGGAGGGTTTTACCAAGATGGCAGTCTACATTTTCTGCTGCCTATAATTTTGTTTAAGACTGAATAATACTCTTTTGAGAGAGGTGAATTAAACTAGGTGTATAATTATCAATTTTCTGGTAGAATTTGGTTTTGTTTTCAGTATTCTGTAACAGCCCTCTGGTGTTCATCTTCAGTGCTTTTGCAAAAGATTACAGAACATGTGTTTTTGCTCAGCTGAGATGAGTGAAGTTTCAGATTTAGACTTTCATTGATGGTGGATGTTAAGAGAGATATGATAGGTTTTTAACACATGAAAAATACATGCCTTAAGGTTTTGTTTAGAAGTAGAGTAACCCATTAGTTCCTAAAAATAGTGAAACCCATTCTTTGGTCTCCAAAACTCTAGGTACACAGATCTGGGTAAATGACTGTCTCAAACAACTAAAATGTCTAGTTGGCTGATTCAAACAACTCATGTTGTTCCAGAAGAGGGAAGCATTTGGGCTTTATTCTGTGAACCTGAGGTGATACCTTGCTGGCATCTTTTATCTCAGAGAACTCTGGAATGCTCATTCTGTGTACTTAGGTTCTTTATGACCATAGGAATGCAGAGTGCCAGATCTCCCAGGACCTTCAGGGCTCACTTGAAAATGTAGATTGACCTGATGTTCTGTTTAAATCCAAGTTATAGTTTCAACCTTCAGTAATCTTGCCAAGTGTTTGCAAAAAATAAGAAATGTATTTATGAACTGTTTACCAATGTGTCTTCTTTGCTGTTCTTTCACACTAAATGTTTTTCAACATGCAATTCTGTCAGTGGACATTGAAGGACAGTAGGTCAGAAAAATATTTGAAAAATCACTTCTTTTATCTACCAGAGGCAGTGTTCAGCATTTGGAAGAGCGATTTCTGCTCTCTTGACCCATTCCCTTCTGAAAAGTTGTAAGAACAAGCTGCTCCCATTTGAGATAAATTTTGACCTGGTGTTCTGCAGCCAGCTGTCTGTGGCAGCTTCCCTAATGGATTGCATTGGAGTTCTGTTGTCATTTCTCTGTAGTTCATCTGACATACTGCTTTTACTTTCCCAGAGGAGAAGAAAAAACTGGTTCGAGAATTCGATGAGAAGCAGCGTGAAGCCAACGAGACGGTGAGTGTGAGGCTTCCAGCCTTCCTGATGGGTGAAAGACTGATGCCTTAAAAAGGACAATACTACAAATGTTACATTTTTATGTTACTATTCTGGCAGGCAGGAGTTTAATTTTTTTACTGTTTGATGATTGATCTGATAGGGGTGTCTGTGTTTGTTAAGACTGTTGTGTATACTTATATACATAGACAAATATTCTTACGTGTGTTTCGAGGGGGTTTTGAGTGCTTGGTTAAAAAAGTGCAGGATACTGCCTTCACTTTGTTGAAAAAAGTAGAGTGGTGGAGGTACAATTAAAATTGCTAGTGGTTTTAAGGCAAGCATGTAGAGAATCTGCTGCTTGGGGTTTTTTATCACCCTACTGTATTTTTTCATGTTGGTCTTAGCCTGTCTGATCTTTCTGTAGTAGTGTATAGGCTTACTGGACAGCACGTGATAGGGAACAGCACCAAAAAGCCATGTGACTTGTCTTTTAAAACAAGACATTGTGGATTAAGCTTTCTTTCCATATTTCAATATGCAGGTTGTTAGGACCTGCAAGTGCAAGGTCCTTTAACTGGTTCAGGTCAATCCCCAATGTCAACACAGGCTGGGGGGATGAACAGATCAGAGCACTCTGCCCAGCAGGACTTGGGGGTGCTGCTGGGTGAGAGGCTGGACATGACCCAGCCATGGGCACTGCCAGCCCAGAGAGCCAAACGTGTCCTGGGCTGCATCCAGAGCAACGTGGGCAGCAGGGCAGGGAGGGGATTCTGCCCCTCTGCTCTGTTCTGCTGAGACCTCACCTGGAACCCTGCATCAGCTCTGGGGTGCAGCACAGGAAGGACAAGGAACTGTTGGAGTGAGTCCAGAGAGGGCCATGAAGATTAGAGGGATGAAGCACCTCTTCTGTGAGGAAAGACAGACAATTGAGATTGCTACAAGAGAGCTGGAGAGGGACTTTGAGCAAGGGCAGGTAGTGATAGGAAAGGGGTAATGACTTTAAATTGACAAAGGGTTAGATTTGGCATTAGGAAGAAACTTAACTGTGAGGTTGGTGAGACACTGGAACAGTTTTCCTGGGAAGCTCTGGATGCCCCATCCCTGGAAGTGTTCAAGGACAGGTTGGATGGATCTCTGAGCAACTTGGTCTAGTGGAAAGTGTCCTTGCCTGTGGCAGGGGTGTTGGAACAAGGTCTCTTCCAACCCAAACTATCCTATGATTCTGTCTCTGTTGCACAGATGTGATAGAAAGCTGTTACCCATCCTATAAATGCTTAAACTTATAAGAAAGTTAGAATTTCAAATTTTGAAACTTAGAGTGATGTTTCAGGGGAAAAAAATCAAGTGTTTAAGCTTGGGAATTTTTTGTTGAGGCATTATGTATCTGAAAATGCACGTGGGCTCAACAGCATTGGGTAGTGTGGTGTACACAATACTGGGGCATGGGGTTTGGGGTTTCCCCCTCAGCCAGTCCAACACAAACATGTGAATCCCTTCATTTGGTGCTGAGTTTTGAGTACAGGTGCTGCTGGGAATAGATTTGGTGCTTTAAAGAATAAACATGCTTTCTTTTGTTAAAGCTGCGGGAAATGGAGGAGGAACTGAAGTACGCTCCTGTGCCTTTCCGCAATCAAATGATGAGCAAAATCCGAGCATACAGAAGAGACCTGTCCATGTTCCAGAGAGAGATGAAAAGCACAGATCTGGGATTGGGCCGTGGAAACCAAGGCGATACAAAATATGGAATCTTCGCCACAGAAAATGAGCAGAGTGTGAGGATTAGATGTAAATTGTATTTAACTTGGCTGTGATTGTGCAAAAGCAGTAGCACAGATGCGTTGTTTACAGTGTTTCTACTTTAAACCACCTCTGTGCTTTTATAACTCACTGTACATCTCTCTGCATGTAACATGAATATCTCAGGGAGGACAAAGAACACCTGGAACTCAGGAGAGCTTTTCTGTTCTAAAACAAAGATAGTAATGTAATCAAAATTGAACTCCTTGAAAGCCATGTGACTAGTAATTTGCACAACATTCTGTACTGAAACTCTTCATTTAATCATTCCCCTACAGAAGGGAAAACACAGAAGTGTTGCTACTTAATAAAAAAAGTTAACTCACCTAGTTCTAATCTCCAAAACTAGCAAAGTGTGAATCATGCATTGTATAGGTTCTTTGGTAGAATTATCTTTTAAGTGATCTTAGTGTAAATAGTTTCAAGAAAATACAAGGATTTTTCCTCTGTTGCTTTTTTCACTATGGTTTTGCTGCTACAATGCACAAAGTGCACCAATTTCTTGGTACCAGATAGGCTTAGAGACATCTGAGCCAGTGAAGCTGAATCTCTTTATTGTCTTCAAAGTGCTGTGATCTCTACAGAAAGTTCATGGAGGTGGGCTTTTCATTTTTGTGCCTTAGATGAGGACGGTTTGAGGGGGGTTCTTTGCATAGTATTTCCTTCTGCTTTAGCTTAGGAAATTTTTGCATTTGATTCCTTTTGACTGATTACTCTAAAACCTGAGAGCAGGGTGATAGATTAGACTTTCTGAAGCTTAAGAAAACACTTTATTTTGAGCTACCTTCTGACCCCAAGGTCAGCAAACATTCCTTATCCTCTAGCCCAGGCTACTGGCATGAAAAGAAGATCTTTGTTACTTAGCAGTCCATCTGTTAGTGCTGTTTGTTCCTAATCCTTTTGACTGTAAACTCTTAATTATCTCCCTGGCAACCAACTGTGAAGTCTCAAGGCTGACTTTAGATGTGAATGGAAGTAAAAAGTTAGCATCTGGAAAAGAAAGATACTATTTTCATGTAAATGTTCTTTGATGGAAGAGTAAATTGTTACAAAGACAATTTTTTTTGAACTGTTTTTACTCTTTAGTGCTGTATCCTTTTTTGAAATTTAGCCAGATTTGGCCATAATCTTACAAAGTGAACAGGGCTCAGCCAAAATTAACTGGGCTGCTTCTGTTAACTGTAAGATGTACAGCTAATACAGATGGATGGCCTGTGGAGTTACATTAAAACTTTTTAATGTCAGAAGTCTTCTGTCTTTGTGCATAATAGTTACACATCCAATATTTTTCAGACAAATCTGCAGTCACAGAGGGTGCTGCTCCTCCAGGGCACAGACAGTCTGAACCGAGCCAGTGAGAGCATCGAGCGCTCGCACCGAATCGCTGCTGAAACCGATCAGATTGGCACAGATATCATCGAGGAACTTGGGGAGCAGCGGGAGCAGCTGGAACGCACCAAGAGCAGGGTGAGCAGGAAACTGGGCACTGCTCTGAAACAATCTGATGTTACTTTAGTGGGAACTGTATGCCAGTAATTACTCTCTTCCTAGGTGTAATAATCCGATTGGGTATTTCTACAGACCAAATTCAGGCTGCCACATTTCTATTTGTTCTCATAAAAGAAGAATAATTAGAAGGGTCCAAACCCATGGTGGTCAGATGTCTGCTGCTGTGTCTGTGCAAGATGGGAGATTAGACCTATAGATTTGCTAGGAAAAAATAGCATTACTGAAGAAGTTACAGAGTACAAAATTGTTAATGATTTGCCTTTTGACTAGATTACTAGTAAAAGTTAAGATTTTGGAAGCAGTTAGCAAGTTCTTGTTTTTGTAATGCAAAGAGATTTGCAGAAGAATAATTACTTAATCACTAGCTTTCCAATATTTGCAGGGAGGGAGAAAATGTTGTTGAACAAGGTGCCTATTCCTCATCCTTGGTTCAAGAGGCTCTGCTTCTGTTGCAAAAGCCTCAAAAACTAGTCCACTTGTTTTGTTTATACACTATGCAAAACTAACAATATGATTTTTGAACTAACAAATTGACAGGATTTTGTGTGTGCAAGGTATTCCGAGTGTAAAGCTTTTAGGTGATTGACTTCAGGAGACACTGAGTTTGGCAATTAAGCCCACTCAGCCAAAACAAAGCCTGTAGCTTTTTCATTTAAGTGGTTCTGTCATTTCAGTCAGAATTTGATTTGTCCTGTTCCAAAATTTGGATTAGAACGCAGGAAAGGAAATTGATCTTAAGTTTTGTAGGTATTGTTTTTGTCCTTTAGCTAATGAAAAATAGTACAGTCTTTCAGGCATCATAGTCTCTCAACAGACTGTTCATAGAAGCATTGAATTGTTTAGGTTGGAAAAGGCCTCAAAGATCATTAAGTCCAGCCATTAACCCGTCACTGCTGTGCTCATCACTAAACTGTATCTGTGACTTCTGTTGTGAGCCTCTTAGGCAGCGAGTTGTGGAATTGTGTGAACCACACATTCCAACTGGAAGCAGACTTTCTTCTTACTTGTTCTTTTGTAGTGAAGATTTGAAATCTGCTAAGCTCCAAATGGACTTGATAGTTTCCTTCCCAGTTTTGTCCAGTCCATCTCAGTGCAAAGAAACATACAAGCAGTTTTGTAGTTGAGGGTCATGTGTTAAACTACAGAGGAATTGTGCAGGCAGGAGTCTGTGATATAAGTGACCTGGTTTACCCTTCACTTCCCTAGAATGTTTGGAAGTGGAAAAATGAAATCCTACCGGGGGACCAGTGGCCACGCATCATGAATCATATCTGTGAAGCAACACCTTTTTTGTCTATAACCTCACTTCATTACATGCTTCTTAATAGCTGACTAGGTATGCTGGGAAGTTCATTTCTGGGCAATACAAAGCTGAAATGGATTATCCATTAACAGCTCAGAGCTTGTACCCACTGGGTCACTTAGACCTGTCAGTACAACACAGTTCTTTCTTTGATAGAACTTGAGCTGCATTTCAAACAGTTTGATATGCACTGCAGTGAACACATCAGTATCACTTTCTTCTAGTGTTAACAACTAGAATAATGAAATGAAACTTAATGAAAGAAGCTAGTACCAACTTTCTGATATTTATATATTAATTAGAGGAAGAAAGTGGTCTCAAATTGCTTATCTTTGTATATAGCTAAGGGAAAGTATTCACAAAAGTCCTGATTTCTCATTAGAAAAGAGGAAATGCTTCCACCTGGTATTGTGGGTAGAAAACAACGTTGTGTCTATAATTCATTGCAGCATTTCAACAGCAGCTGCTTTCACGTGCATCTTCCCAGAGCTGATGTGTGTTTGTTTAAGTGACAAGTAACTTCTGTCTCTCTTCAGCTGGTGAATACAAGTGAGAACTTGAGCAAGAGTCGCAAGATTCTACGCTCGATGTCCCGGAGGTGAGTGGTGTGACTGACAGCAGCATGGGGCACTGCTGGATTTAGGGGGGAAAAAGAGTATCAACTGGGACTGCTGAGACATTTTAGGGAATGTGTAAACAGAGTATGTGCCCATATGCAGATGCTAATTTGTGTGTTTTCCTCTTTGGTAATTGCTTAATGGAGTATAGGCTATTGATCAGGGTGATGTGGGCTCTTCAACCATCCAAACCGTGGTAAGGACAGAAGTTACAGTCAATTGCTCCTGGTGCCTTCAGATGCCACTCATTTGGGTTGGGGAAAGCTGTGCCATAAATCACTGCAGCACTGGGCGAGTTAGATGCCTGACGACACAGACAAATCTGTTTAGTCCACACCAGCTAATGCCCTAGAGAAGTTAGTCCTAGGCTGGCCCACGAGATGCTTGGAGCCGGACCATCTACTGTTTTGATGGCTAAAATCTTGGCTTAAGTGGATTTGCAGTTCAGCTGTATTGTTTAATTAAAAAGTTCATAAATTGTAGTCCCAGTAGATACTTACCTCCTCACAATCTTTCCTTTATGCCCATTGCTAAAGGAAGTTGTGATAACTGTCTAGTTTTCAGTAGTAGAAATACATTATTATTTTGAGATTTTAGTTTTTCTTCAACAACATACTTCACATAAAAGCACCACAATGAGGGTTTTAGCACAGGACATCGTGTTGTTTTCCTCTTTGCTTAACTGAAGGAGTAGGCACATATAGAGCAATGATCTGCCTTCTGAGGGACATGGGAAGAGGAACAGAACTGCTACTGCTGAAATAGGAGATTTAAACAGGATTTCCAGGAAAACATGAGTAGTGAACTATTGAGTTTGGCCCTTTCTGCTTGTTAAGAGCTTCTTGAAAAGCACAGTGTGGTCATGCTGAAACAGGGAAGGTAAGATAATGCTGATCTGGATCTAGAGTCTGCTTTCATAAACAAGGTGGAATAAAAAACAAACCTTGGATTTTTATTTTTTAATTCTAGAGTAACCACAAATAAGTTGTTGCTGTCAATTATCATCATCCTGGAACTGGCCATCCTAGGAGGTGTGGTCTACTTCAAGTTCTTTCGCAAGAAATGAACATTCATGGCCAAGATGAGCTTTTCCACTGATGAGGAACAGGATGGGCTATCTGCTCCCTTTGACTGTCTGAGGGTTGAACTGAGTCATGAGACAGCACATTCAACAGAAACTGTACTGATACTTGAAAGACAGAGAATGGGAGTAAAAAGAAACAGGCTTGAACTACTGGTAAGATTAATAAGAAGGTAATAAATATTTTATTGTCTCATTTTGTATATACCTAACTAAATGAATAAATCTTGGTATGTAATAAAGTAGCCACTGATCAATGGAAAAGCTAGTTTATTTAAAAATTGAGAAGTTAACAGTATTTGCCAAGTGTTGACAATCTATCCACTCAAGTGCCTCAGCAGAGCTCTGTAGTGTCCAATATATCCAACACTTTGGGGTCTTAAATCCTCACTTGCTCTTCACTGTCAGATTCATCTGGAGAGCTGGGTGTTGGGAGTTCATCGAAAGCAATGTGTGCTCCTTCCCTTGTCTGCCCAAAGCACGTTGCTATCACATCGACTGCAAGGTGAGCAGTTGCTTTCACTGCCTCTTGAGAAGCTCCCAGCAGTGGATTGACTTCAACCATGTCTACAGCTGAAAGCATTCCTGTGAAAATGATTTGCAGCTTTGTTACTCTGACAAAGGGTACTGTCCTCTCCAAGGTTTTGTTCACAGCCTTTTATTCATTGCAGCAAGTCTGGTATTTGGGTTTGTGACCTACTCTACCCCTTAGACAGCTAAGATTGGCTCTCATGTGAGGGATGAGGTTATTGTTCTCAGATGCAAAGTTGTGTTTTTAATTTGGTTCTTTCTTATGTCATCACTACCTCATTCATGCTTTCAGCATTCAGGAAAAACGTTTGATGTTCCATACACTTGTATGAGAGGAATGTTTTCATAAACATTCCAAAAATGAGGGGTTACAAAATTTTCTCACATCGTATTCTTTTGCCATCCTATTAATGAATTTATAGACTATTGTCTGGTTGGGATTTTTTTAACCTTCTTTTACTGCAAATAATACTGTTTAAACATATTAAATAAAAACTTGATGGTAATAAGATAAAAAGTCCTCATCTATTGAGTCAATTGCAGTATATTTTATGAAAGCTTGACTTGTTAGTCTTGAATCTTAGAATGGAACTTCAAACTATTTAAGATTGTTTGCACCCATTTTTGTATTCCAGATGCCCATTTTCACATCTCACCTTATGGGTTTAAGATTAGGGAACAGTATTACACATTTTTGACATTAGTTGTTAATATACTGTGCATTTTATTTTCTTCTGCTAAGCTGAAGTTGTTGATGGCTAAGCTGCTTCCAATAGCAAGGCAAGTGCTCAACCACAGGACTTCTTTTTTCCTTAGTGAAGGCAGAATTGACTTTGGTGGCACCTTTGCTTTGACTACATTTACTATCTATTTACACAGGAAAAACATAGCCAGTATGAGCTCTGGGTAGTTTGTTCTGTCCTTGCTCAGCCCCATACTGCTGGTCAGCTCCTACCTGTGTTGTGTATTTCCTCTGTGATGTACATGCCTTCTCTGTAAGTTAATCCACCTAGAACAGGAGTCCCTGTTGCTGGAGCCAGTGAGGGATCAAAAGCATCAATGTCAAAACTCAGGTGAATTGGTCTCTGTCTCCTGAGACAGAATAAAAACAAGAAAAGCAATCTTAGATCCTTAAATGTTTTCTTTGTGCATCTCTTACTGTCCAGGCTAATCAGCAAAATAGCATCAAGCTCCTTGAACCATGTCTCACATACATCAAACATCTACTCAGTGAGGATTTGGTTGAAGATAAGTCCTTTAGTTCAAACCATCTTTACTGGTATTTGTCATCTTAGTGGAATGATGTAGAGAAGTGTATGATACAATCCAGCCTTTTCTCCTTTTGTACAGAAAGCCAGGGTGAAGGCTGAAACACTGATGTGCATGGCAGCTAGGATGGAGGAAGCACCGAGCTCAAGGATTTCACTGACAGTTCATCAAGATGAGCATTTTTCAGGTCAATTCTTAAAGGCTGTCTCCAAACACTGCCATGTAGCCTAACTGCTGAAGTAGTAAAATATAATCTCAAACCTGAAATGTTAGTTACTTACTATATCATCTGCCAGCTGATGACAGCTTAATAAACTGGACACTGCTCATCACTCAAATGAATTACTGAAGTGGCAGACTGCGTACTTCCAACTTACTGCAGATGCTCAATAAGGAAAGCATCTGGATTATCATCTTCTTTACTTGGCACAGCTGCAGCTAGGAAGGGTGAGCACAGCTTTAGAAAACAGCAGCCTGCAGCTGCAGGTTCTAACCTGTAGGAGAGGTTACCCTTTCTAACTGACTTTCTTTCAGCTCCTAGGCCAGCATGATTTGCTGCTCCCTGACCTGGTTCCCCAAACTTGAACAAGGGTGCAGTAGTGAGCTGCAGTAAGGGAGTGGTTAAAGTGAACTTTCCCAGTTGCACTGGCAGTTGCCATCAGGACATTGTGTGTGAGTGGTCTAAGGAGGAAGCCATCAAATGCTTCTGCCTCCCATACCAATAACTCATTTCAAGTTACTGTCAAGTTTCTATATGTATTTTTAAAAGTATAATGTGCATCCTGCAGTCTGAGTTGATTCAAACATGATGTCAAACTGCAGAAAACGCAGAATTACTTAACAGAACCAAATAGTATAAAACAGAGCCATGACTGTAGTGAGTCATGTAACCTGTCTCAGCCATCTGCCAAAGACTCTGAAATGGTTGCAGTGCTGAGACTTTCCTGTATACTGGACACTGTCACAGTTCTGTACAGCCACCTTACATCAAGTGACCTTCATTTAAATGACTTTCAGGAAACCAGATGTTCAACAAGAGTAGTTTAAATTAGGTAACAGTTTGTTACCTGCCCAGCAGTTGTTCAAAGGTTCTTTCCATAACTTTCTGAATTCCAAGACGATCAATATCCCTCATGGAAAAATACTGGATGTCAAAGTTCTTCAAAATATAACTGTGAAAATAATTTTTTAAAAACAATCATTACTGGTTTAAGCTGAAATCTAGCAAGCCTTATGGACATGATTTCAAGCTCATTATTTCAGCCTTTACAAAAATCATTTAACCTAAACCAACTTACTACTCAGCAGGATCCACATCCCTCAAACCAATGTACACAATGTCAGATGCTGAAATGCAGGGCTTCAGCCAGGAAAAGCCAGGAAGTTGTGGTACCTGCAAGCAAAAGTTTGGTATTGGGTCAGTTAATACCTAACAAAATGCTATTTAATGCTTCCGTGAAAATTTTGTATTAATTTATAGCATCTTTCTAGATAGAGAAAATTCTGCTTTTGGGGGTTCAGCTGATGTAATCAGTCCTTACCTTCACTCCTATGTCCAGCTCAGCTCACTCAACTTTATCAGTAAAGTGATAGGACTTTATCTGATTTGAATGTTAATGGATGAAGTTTTTAACTCTTCCATATTTTCCAGTTTGAAGAGGAGGACTAAAAAGCCCAAATCCACAAGCAATAGGTAATTTGCATCAGTGATTGTAAAGAGTAATGCTAAAGTACATATCCAGATGTAGATCACTTACACAGGGCACTTAATGGTGATGCTTAGGTGAAAGAATGAAAACCAAGACACCTTAGGAGAACTACCAAAGTCATAGAAACTTACAAAGACAGTATTAAAGGTGGATAAATTCAAGTGGGAAGTTGAAAAAAAAAGAAAAAATAAAAGAGAGGAAAAAAGCAGGGCAAGAAGTTGGACCTCCAGAGTGGGCTACATCATGCCGGCTTCTCATGCAGAATTGAAGTGAGTAGTTCAAGGACAGCAACTGAAAGATTATGAAGTCATTATTTTTCAGCTTTGGTAATTAAGTAGTCACAGTATGGAATTATAAAAACATTCAGTTAGTAATGCCTACTAATTTTAAGACTGATTTAAATTAACTCAAATTTCTCTTCTTTCAGCTCTGAAAATGGCTACAGCCAACATAGCTGTCAAGCATCTAGAAGGTTTTGTTTCCCTCCTAGACTTCTCAGTTACTAATTATATTCTGATTACAGTATCGGATGTTTTTAACAGTTAACACATTCATAGCCATATTTAATTACATTGGGTTAAATTAGCACAGATTATAAAAGTATTTGCTGCTCTAGGACAATGACCTGAAACTTCTCCAGACATGAATTAAGAAAAGGGATAAATGAATTGGAGACAACTAGGAAAAATAAATTCAGGTTTCAAAAATGAATTCTGCAAAACTCATCACCACACTATAAACTGAGCATAATAATGATAATATTGTCAGATAACTCTAGCATCAATGATTCAGTAGATTAAAGCTGCAATTACACTACTTTGTTTATAAATAAATAAAATTGAATGTATTAACTGCCTTTGACAGGTTATTTTCTTTGTTACAATGGAAAAGGAGTTGCTGATAGTAAAGCCAGAGGTGCAGGCATTTTATGGGAAGGTATTATAGCAGTTAGTGAGTCTGGATGGTTCCAGGAGCCCTGAAGCAGTCAGGAAAGGATGATAATTTTTTTTGTCCCATTATTGACTCAACTGCTGTACTGGATGAGAGTAAGAGGGTGAGCCACGTACTCCTGCACACATAACAGTTTGCTCCAGAGTCCGAGGGACATTAGCCAGACAAATCATTGCCAAAGGCACATTCTGCTACTGCTAAAGAGCTATGTAAAAATTCATAGTGCTGTAGAAGCCTCGTGCTACCAGCAGGACTTTGTTGGCTTTCCACCCTCTAAACAGGAATACAGTAGGGTAAAAAAAACCCCAGGTGAGTGCACATGCCTGTTTGTGCAAGTGCACAGCCAAGCCTCGTGTGAGCACCTTCTGCACAGGCATCTGCGCTGCTGGAGTTGAGCTGGGCTTGTGACAAGACCCCATAACCAGCACCATGCCTGAGTAGCTTGCCACTAAGCATAGCCTAATCCTATTCTCTCTTCACTACTGCTGCTCACAAGAAAGCTGCTCCTCCACTCACCCCAGAAAGCTTACAGGTATTCTTTTAGCATGTCAAAAAAGCCCAATAATTGTAAAAAAATTACTGCTTTTCTATGCTGCTCAAGAACTGGAACCCAGCAGACCAGTAGCTCCTTCCTCAGCTCTCACAGAACTTTAGTTTTTCCCTGTTCCCACCAAGCCATAAACTGTTCACCTTAGTTGAACCCTAAAATTCACAAAATTGTCTCTTTCTCTTCTTATCTCCCTTAAGAAAGTTGTCAAAAAGAAAAAAAAATATCACCCTCTTTAACTTATGGGCAAAAAAGTAGAAGTACAGTAACCTTTTCACGTTCAGGGGGTGTTCCAAAAAGCCACATTTAGTTTTGCATTATTTTGGGAATTCCAACACATCTGCAGAGACCTAGACATAAGAATGACTAGAAAGCGTGAAGTATATAAAAGCATCAGACTTGTGGATGGAAATAATTCAAAAGAATTTGCAAGAGAAAAAGCAGAAGAGCTTTATGAGATGACTGCAGTATTGCCATGCTGAACAGGAACTGATGCACTGGTATCTTCAGTAGCCATATAGATTTAAAAATACCTGTTCTTGCTTGGAAAGGGCATACTTCCAGCAGCACAGCACCCCAAACTAGTCAGAGAGAACCAAGAAATTTAGGAATAATAACAAGCAATGCAGAATGCCAAAATAAAGCAGTCAGGTTTTCTGCAGCTCCAGCATCCATTCTCAAGACACAGTTGCTGATCCTGCTCTCTCTCTCCAGCCTGAGCTTCAGCAGAAGAAGATTGTTGTACCAAGGTCCCTGCTGCAGAGGCCTCGCTGTTCACTGCACGGTGCTGCAGGTCCCTGTACAGGGTGACACAGCCCACATAGGCCAGGCAGAGTACATAGGCCTTAGGTCAGCCTAACGTTCAGCATCTTGACAGCAGCAAAAATGGGCCATGCACATTCTCTGTGCCCCAGGAAACAGCTTTTTTGATAATTTAACCTCTTTTCCAAGAAAAAGGCTCTCTCTTTAAAAGCTCACTGCAAGCAGTTACAGCTGTTCTGATTTGTAATATTTACAGTAGAGCCAATGCCAGAGCAGCCAGTTAGGAGAGATCATACAGGAACAGCCCCTGTCAGGCCCCAAGGTTGTCAAAACATGGAAGAGCCAAACTAAGCAGAAGCAGCGTACAAGGTATGCAGGAACCAGCTGTTTCTGGAGGTGAGCTCAGCTCGGCTCTCACAGGCTGGGCTGAGGGGAGGTTCCTGCTCAGTTGGTAGCAGTGCTGCCATTGCCCAGCCTTGGCAACAACTCGTGACACAGGAGAACCACAGTCAGCTGTGTGCAGCTCACTGTGCAGCCCACAAGGGTGCTAACACAAAGAAAAGCTTTTTCTTATTCGTGTTTCTGTGTCTGTATCTGTGTTTATATGTGTTTGTGGCACTTGTGTATATGTGTGCATGTGTGTGCACATGTACACACACAATCATACATATCTTTCCTTGTGCTCTGATAGAAAAGATCTGCACTTGCAGCAGGCAAGAAAGGACCCTACATCAGCAATGGTGCAATGCTCTGAGGTTGCCATGTAGGATAACTACAATCAGGATACTCACTTTATTTTGAAGCTCCCTCAGGAGAAATGAGAGAGGTTGTCCGTGGAGGCTTCCAGACTGAGTTGTGAGAGGCGTGTTGATATCAGCGTGTGCATCCACCCAGATCACTCCGAGGTGTGGGCACTGCCGTGCATGGCCACTGACAGAACCAAGTGCCAAGCTAGAAGTACAGTAATAAAGTCTTTAGTCACCATTTCTCCTCCAGACAACTACAAGGACAATAGGAGTCTCTCAGCTTCAGTCAGCCATGTTGTTACATTTCCTCACATCAGACATCTGTGACAATAAAGGAAACATCCCATACGAACTGCAGGGCATGCTGCTGCTGTGATTCCAGGAGCCCAAGTAATTGTAGGGCTGTAGTGACAGATAAGCCAGAGCCTTCTGCTGTCACCCTTCCCACACACTTAATCTTCACCTGCTCTAGATCCAAATGCCCCAGAAAACCTAGCCTTTTTTTATTCTAGTCATGACACCTTCCCCCACAATTCCTTCTTACATGCCCTACCATCTTAACCAATTCTCAGACCAAATGTTAGTGAAAAAGAGGAAAAAGATTCATTATGTAAGATCTATTGCAAAATTGTCTTGGTGTAGGCATTACAAACCTGTCCTAAGATGTGATGGGCAAAAGAGACACGTCACTAAACATTCAGCAATAAAGAAACTGAACAGTTCCCCTGAAGGAACCCGATGACTCAAACTTCCCCAAAGAGGAAAACTTTAGTTGTGCATCTGCACAACTGATCACAGACCAGTCTGGAACTGGTGAGTACTGTCTGAGAAGGTCAGGTTTTTGTAGCTGCCTTCTGTGTTCCCCTAAATGCCCAACCCTAAGGTGTTGCCAAGAAATGACCTCCCAGTTATTCGTCCAGTCTCCTTGCTTTTTAAATTAAACTCCTGCACTCCAAGTGTCAACCTGCAGCATGAACCACTAATTGTTTTTAGTTCAGCTCACCTGTGATCACCTCCTAAAGTCACACATCTGTGTCCAGCAGCTACTGCTCTGCTCACTGCATCAGCCAGGATCTGGCTGGCCAAGCCCACCGACCGCGGATACAAAATCAGGTTGTTGTACAGTTCATCATTGGGAACTTGAGTGAAATTCAAATCTCCAAAGTCGTGCACTTGGCATCCTGGGAACACAGCAACAAAAGGAGAAAGTGGCTTATTTAAATACCTTCCCAGGGAAATGCTCAAAACCATTTGGGCGAGTATAAAAGGAACAACAAGAAAGGAATGGATCCACTTGACTATTTGCACAGGAGGTAAACTCTCACAGCATTACAAATTAAAAAGTTTAGGACAATGTTATCAGCTTAAGACAGCTTTAATTTAGCAATGAGCTATGCCAATCATAAAAAGTAACTTAGAAAAAGTTTGGATCTTAAAAAAATTATTTCACTATAAATTCTAACATGAAAAATTATACTCTGCATTGCCATCTTCTTTCCCATTTAGACAGATTTTATGCAGCCTCAAACAAGCTGAATTGCTCAAAGATGCTGAGGACTAGACATTTCACTAACTATACCTACAGTTATTTTACATTCTCAAGGCTCCCAAAAATCCAGGCACGAAAGTGCCAAGTAACAAATAATATTATTTTCTTATAGTACTTCCAGGCAACTCCATGGAGGATTCACGTTGTTAGGAGAACCTGTCCATTTTCCCCAAAATAAGATATAATAGAAGACATTTTAATTCTGGGACTTTGATCCCAAAACTCTTAAGAGATCCTTTCATTGCTAGTTACAGCTTGATTGGCTGTTGACCCTGAGAACATTCTGGGT
This sequence comes from Parus major, assembly GCF_001522545.3. NCBI lineage: Eukaryota > Metazoa > Chordata > Aves > Passeriformes > Paridae > Parus > Parus major. Next base: position 29,316,549 of record NC_031774.1, on the reverse strand, counting down.
GTAAAACTCAGCCTTTCCTCTCAGAGACTCAATTTGACACAGGCCTCTCACTGAAGGCTCTGATGAGGCCAGTAAGGGCCCCAAGGTATTTACAGCTACATCAACAGTGGCTTAATAAGACCACCCTGAATACCAGTCATGTTCCTCAGAATCACTAGTCTGCAGTTCAAAGCATCCAGGCCAGGGCTTGACATTTTGCCTTTAGCCATCCTGTGCTTAATGGAGCAATTTGAAAAATTTAAGGCAGGTCAACATGAAGAAACAGCCTACTTGGGTTCTGTGTTCCTGCTTAATTTCCACTAAGCCATTAGTATAATGTCTAGGAAACTGGCTCTGGGAATTTGCTCTGTGGATATTGCATAAAAGCACAGTTGAGAAAACACATGACTTTTTTATATTTTAAAAGAATTTTGACTGGTGAAATGAACAAAGGAAAGTTAGTGAGTTGCTTGTGTAGATTTGGTGCTGGGAAATGGGCAAGCATACATTTTATAGCAGGGCCCTCAGTGGGCAGATATTGGGGTATTTGCAAATGAGCATGTCAGCTGAGCACAGCTGCTCGAGGAAGGACTGAATAAATGTCTTAGCAACTCTGAGAAAACATTCTCTGCAGTGACTTAAAGCAGTAAGCAGGACCATGACATGACATACCACTCTGCTTTTCAGAAGGCAACACAGGTACCCAACTGCTTTTTTTCCCTCCTGTAGACAATACCTAATTAAGCAACAGGATGAAAGCTCTGGAATTTTGAGCCCATTTTGTTCAGATTTGAATGTGCTGACTTCTGACCACTACATTTTCTACCCTCTGTTTATTTTGGTGTTGTGCAGAAGTAGAAAAATATTGTGAGTTCCAAGATGTTCAGTAAATGTTAAAAGTTCTTTTTTTAATATGTGTCATCCTGAAAGGCTACTTCTGCCATGTATGCATATTGCCACACATTTCAGTATTTCAAAGATTGATGAAAGTACTTGAGCATGCCAGGGAGACAAGTTTTGGAAGTAAGACTTCAATGGGCATATCAAGACCTTTTGGAGATGCTCTTGTAAAAGGGAATAATGCCTTTGATCTAATACCTCTGACATGTGTGTGAAACAAATCTGCAGCTGGGAGCCATGTGCAGTGAGTTACACATTGGAGGACAACACAATTACACAGCGTAATGGAAGCAAGGACAATTTAGGTTTTGCTCTTACCTACAGAACATACAAGCACATGGCAGTATTTTTACCCATTAAAGGATGAAAACCAACTTCCTTCAATTCAATGAGAAAGCTCTACCTTCAGATCAGTATAAAAAGAAGATCCAACCATGCCATCATTCCTTGCACTTGAAGGAATCCATTAAAATTCTCCAGGTTATGCTCAAGGCAGGCCACACATGGGAGATTCAAGCAAGTGTGCTTGGAGAAGCAGCAAGTGTTTAATGATTTCTGCTTTATCCTGCCCACCTCCAAATTCCCATGGTAGGGCAAAAAGACTTGGTTCAGCTTCTGAACAAAAAAGACATATTTGTTTCTTAGGATCACATCAGGTTTATGTACCTTAACACTTTTGTGGTGCAGAGTTCTGCAACCTTGTCCACTTTTTTTGAGCGCATGGTACTTATAATTCCCTCTAATTAGCTTTATAGAAAAGCCTAATGTCTGTTAAAGACAATAGATGCCTTCAGTTTTTGTTACCATCTTCTAAAGTTCAGATAGGGTTCATGAACCTTGTATCAGTTTTCTTTTCCCAGCTTTGTGCATCCCTTGTCTCTAGGCCCACTGTTTTTTTGTGCTTGCAGAGGACAGCTCAGGTTTCCCAGGGTGATAAGGAATGTTTTCAGCCAGCTATCCAAAGGCTATCTGCTTAAGATACAATTAATCTCAGAAGTACACACTAATCCAATACTCAAACTTCTTTTACAATTTTTTCTTTTAATGATGCCTAGTGTTTTGAAAACTGCATTAAATGACCTTAGGGAAAAGGGAAAGCTTAGTGCACAGAGAAAGAAATTCACAGTACTCAGATATGCCATGTATCCCAAAGTGTGGGAAGTATGTGCTTGTGTACACACAGTTTTTCAAATAACCAGGTACTAGAGAAATCAACATGCACATTTGTCTTAATGGCACTGAAGAAAAACAGTTTAATATATCAAATATTTTAATAATTTGACATAGTTTCTATTTAGAATCTCAGCTATTAGTCTAAAACTTAAAGACCTGAATTGTTTTCCATTTCATCTGCGTGCTTGTACATAGATTTAAGTTTATTTCTTCAATCAAAGCTCTCTCAACTACATTATTTTTGCAGAGAAATTGCTCAATGGATAGACATGCTGTACTGCTGTGCAATCTGGGGGATTTTGCTGTTATTTGGCCATTAATGAAAGATTCTATGATCTACCTTACCAAGCAACATCCACTTTGGTAGCTGGGACACTCTATTTTATATAGATACTAATACTTATAAACAAAACAGCTTTTTAAATCATGTTTACATAAATTAAATGTTTAAATGCAACATCAAAGTTAACATGAATATATGGAGCCTTTTAAAATGCAGTAGATTGAAGTTCTGAAAGGTAGAAAAAGCTATGGGCAGATAGGAAAGCCAGCTTCCTTACATTCATTAGCAAGCACAGCATCCACACCATTTGCCAGTGAAGCAGATCACGTCTAGCCGGGATTAAAGTTCATTTAAATTGAAACATATCATAAGTACCATACAGTACTTAAGGAGTAAATAGTACAGACATTTTGCTAGTAACTAAAGAATATGAAATTAAATGTGATCAAAAGTCTTTTGTCCACACTTTCAAGCCCTTACAGAAATTACTTTCAAATGAAAAATATATTACGTTTGATTCATTAGTCAATTATCAACAGTGCAGGAAATTTATAACAACCAAATATATACAAGTCAGCTCCAGCAACACTCTGGCTCAAGCAGACATCCCTTTTTGAAGGGAGGAAAAAAAAAGCAGGCCTAAATAATCTATTTCTGTTCCAGAAGCTTGAAAGAGACACAAGGGAGATAAAGGTGTCCATCTGAGTAGGAACACACAGCATAGTTACATAACTGACATGTGCATATGCACAAAAGTCCTGTCAGAATGTGCATGGAGAGGCAGCACCTACAGCTTAGGAGTGCAATCCTCAGTGGTTCAATGCCCCCCCCTCTGTCATCAACAGAGGTGCCTGGGGCACATTTCAGACAAAAAAAAATAATAAATTACCTCAAAAGAGTTTGCACAGTAGATCATTCCCACGTTAATTTCTTTTGACCAGAACAGGTATGGGAAACATCACACAGGCATTCAACCTGCAGTCCAGGGGATGGACAGCTGTCATTTATCCAGCCTGCACAGCCAGAACCTTACTTGCATCACAAATCCTCATTTTTCCTACTTAGGAGCCTTAGACTTAAAATAATAAAAAAAAAAACCCAACAACAACAATATACAAAAAAAAAACAAAAAAAAAAACCCTCCACAAACCTACATAAAAAACCAAAACAAACCACCAAACAAAGAAACCCCAACAAATTAAGTACAGACTTGAGAAAACAGAGTTTTCTGCATGCCTTTTCAAATAAGCTATTAATGTATCACTCATGCTCAAATCAGTGATGCTTACAACTGGGACATAAGATGTCTTTTAGCAAGCTGTATGACAAGTCTGAAGTTCACTTTCTACCATAAGGAAAATACACACAGTAGCCAGCAGCTGCTACAGTAATTTCCCTGCAGAGATTTAGAGAATTTTCTTCTGTAAAAACAGGCAGCTCATGTCAGGTGGCATTTAATTGGAAAACATGTGGGCAGCAGCAGCAGGGAAAGCCTCCCCCCAATCCTCCTCTACTAGGAAATTGCACCAGCAACAGAAGCAGCAAACTGATAGTAGGAGATTCAGCTTTCCAAACCCAGGCTGTTTGCTGACATTGCCCCATGGCACATTCACATAATGAATATATCAGCTCTGCAAGGCAGCAAACGGGAATTGGAACAAAAGCACAAGGAACATGGGACAGAACTGATCTCACAACACTGCTGGTTTACACTAGGTATTTGTGAACTGGACATTAAAAAAAACAAAACCTAAATTAATGGGAAAAATAAATCCTCTTCTGGATGAACTACTGTCAAAGGAATCTGGAAATCCCACAGTTACTAGACCTTCTTTCATACAATGTTGTATAAAGCTGCTCACATGAAAGCATCACTCCTGCAAAATGTTTTCTCAGATTATAGCACCATTTACTAAACCACCACACAGAAAGGCTTTTTGGGATGCAATGACTATTATGAACATGTTTGTAGGCAAACTTAACACTCTACTTCCCATGAATGAAACCAAGTTACCATCCTCCTTTTCAGTATAAACCCATTGGCTTATGGTGGGGACTTTGCAATCCTTTCTCAGAGACATTGTCAAAATATTACACAACAGCAAACAAATGATTCAATTCATTACGACCATTGCATTCTGAAGCTTTTTTTTATAAAGGCAGTTTCAACCCTCCAGAATTATCCAGGATGTGTGTGTTACAAGTAGACAAACAAAATGCATCCTTTCATTTTACATGAATAGGAAATTAGGCTAACAGAGTTCCCACTGCAAGAGATAGACTTCAGCAGCCTAATTTAATCATAAGCCTCTTGCTAAGAAGTTCATTACACAGCACCTACTTCTCTTTAAGCTGAATAGGTATCTGCTGGGAGAAATCCACTGGATACATAGTTGATGGCTCAATAGATACCTGTCAGCTCTAAAATTTTACTCCCTAAAATGCAAATTCTTGTCTGAGCAATTCCCGTCCTTTTATTTGAAATTTTGAAAGGTCTGGTTTAAGACAAAGTCTCTGTACCTGTACATACTTTAAAAGCTTCATCTCCTACAAAAGCAACAAGCAAGCCCAATTCCAGCTGCTCCCCAAGTCTGTAGTCAAGATGTCCCTTGCATAAAGTGAGCCAAAATGTATCTTTCCAACCCCAAATCGAGCAGCCACTTTATTTCCCTTTGAAAACTGCTTATAACTTTAATATCTTATGAAATGCACTCGACCTTAAGAGGTCTTCAAAAACGTCAGTCTGAGGTGTTGGGAAACATTTGCACTGTGGCTTGCATCAGAGAGAAGGGTGCAGCTATTGCGTCTGCCACACCACCACCACCACCAAGCCCTGCACATGTTCTAATTCCCTTCAAATAAGCTTAACCCACACACAGTTCCTGACAGCAAGAACACAATGGGGCACTTACAGCAATGAGGATCATTATAGCAAAAGATTTCCTCAACAATAACCACCTTGTGCTTTAGATTGTTACAGAAGTAAACTGTTATTACATTCGTTAACCCAGGCAGGTAACACTTGAGAGGAAGGGAGAGCAGAATAGAGATTACTGAAATTATCTTCCTCCCTCTTAACCTAACTAACTGTCAGATGTCAGAAACTAACATCTGACCACTTCTTCATATAAAAAAGAAAGATCTGGTGGGTTGTTGGTCTGTGGGTTTAATGTGGTTTTTTTGTATGTAACTTCAGTACTTCATTCCCTGCTTTTCAGCAGGTGGTGTTTTAATAGAAATCTCCACCTTTCATCCAAAAACAGTCCCACATACCATACTCATATAAGCATACACCTGCCACAGGTATCTTGGTCTTGTGAGCCCATGATGAGATATGGGATTAAAGTTCAAATAAGAAATCAAAAATAGATCATGTGTAGTCTAAAGCAGATCAAAACCCAACTCATTACCTATTTTTTCCTCTGACACCTCCCTTTGTGCCTCCCCTAGTAATTCCACTCCTTCAACAGAATTAACAGTTAAAAAATAAACCAGGATGTGATCTAAATGTACTCCAATCCAAAGAGAATTACATAGGTGCAGAAATTCAGGTAAGTGATGTATTAAAACTAATTTTATACTATGAAAATATCTAAGATGAAGGCTATCACTATAAATAAAAAAAAAAAAAAAGCAAAACTCCCAAGAGCTCTGTTCATTGGTCCTTGACTCTAGTCTCCCTTTATTTAAAGGTTAGGAAGAAATAATCAATTCAGGTTTTCCTGATCTTCACCAGCATAGCTTTATTTTTAAAGGTATTTAAACTGACATGGAGAACAATTACAGTTAAAGCACCAAGTGACATTTACCCCAAATTCACAAAGATTCTTTTAAAGCCAATTTCATAGAGTGCAACCTCGAGTATGCACCAGCCAAATGGGAGAGGGAAAAACAAACATCAAATCGATGGCTGACACAAAGTTTTCATTCCAAAGCAGATTGTGTACTCCATCAGCATGGGGAAGAGTATCAGAACCAAGTGAATACAAGGACTGCCCTGACTCTGTATTTTTAGTGTTGGCATTTTTCCACTGACTTCCAGAGCTGCTTGTAATCATGCAAATATCGAAGGTACAGCATTCAAAAGGATAAACCACAACTGCTGAGCACAGTAATGCACACTCCCCCAGGGGAGCTTAGCCTCCCCTGCTCAAGGCAAGACAACCAATGAGGTCTGTTGGGAAGAAGCAACCTAAAAACAGCCTCAGTGGAGGCCTCCTCAAAACAGCTCTCCTCCAAAACCCCAGCAGGGCTCCTTCTGCCTGCCAGGTCATCAGAGCCAGTTCCTGGCTGCCTTCCATCACAGAGTAGAGCAGCACCTGCCCTTGATGCATTCTGACAACTGGCATAATTCCGAAGACTCACTGCAAATGCCAGTTACAATCAGCCCCTTTGGCTATGCTTTGATTTTTGACAAACCACTGCTCTTTGAAGGTAACCAATCATGGCTAATCCACATTTGAGAGGTAAACAAGCATAGCAGAGTCTCATGGATCTTTATCTCTGTATAAATAAAAACAGGTAATGAAGTCTAGTTCCAGAAATAAGTTGCAGTACTACATAAGTATGTTGTACTGATATTATTAAACTAAAGTGTTTGGACATGCTTGTTTCTAAGGGAAAGAGGACTGCCATTTACCCATTCTGTTTCAGGGGGAAAGGAGGGGAGAGGGTATTCCTGGATAAAAAAAATGCATTCCTATTTCTGCTTTGTAGGGAAAAAGAATTTGCTGTTAGTCTGACCTCCTTATGCTATATCCAAACTGATTTTTGCTCCTGAGAATGTTCCTAGAAAATTAATACTTAGCTTTGACAGTACTAGCACCAGAGGTGAACAGAAATAAAAAGACATGAACAGCAGCATTTCTTACCTCAACAATGCAGAGATCTAACTAAACAACACGTTGCTTAAATGCCAGCAGTTATTTAGAATTTTGCTTGTCTCCCACTTTATCAACAGCAGAAAACTAACTCAAAAAAGCCAGGTCTTGATGTTAGCTATGTAACAAATTTAGACTTTATTGGAATTCTAGAGATTAGAGATATTTGACTGGCTCTACTAATGTCTTTATAAATTTAAAATACTGAGTTTTGAAGAGGAACAACTGAGATAAAAGCTAGTGCAAAACAAAGCTAAAATCAAATTCAAGAATCCATTCCTGACAGATCTTGTTTCTAACTTGTAAATCCAATCTTAGTTCAAATACAGGGTAAGCAGAATACTACAGTTTATCAAATGATTCAGGGATATAGGCAACTCTTTAAACACATTTACTGGATGGACTGATGAACATTATTAAAAAATGCAGCTGCAACTCTTGCCAGTTGAAATCTGCTGAATCCCAGCACCTATACTTTTTTATGCATAATTGGTGCATAATTAAAAAACTATTTATCTTCCTTACAAACTTTTTACTGAAGAAGATTTAGATGGACAAAGAGGGGATATGTAGAAGCAGCTGCCTCGTGATTTATTAAGACTGATACTAACCATATGAGCTATCTTGGTGAAGAAGCAAAGTTGAATTGCTATTTCTGGAGCAGATGTCAATAGGAGTCCAATGGTTTTGGGCAAAGCAGTAGTGTGACTCCAGAGACACGGGGATTAACAGCTCCACTCCCCTTTCAGAGGAGGTTACTCCTTTCTGAGTCACTACACTGACCTCATGAAACCTATTACTGAGAACTTTTTCCCAGTCAAACAGAAGAATGGCGATATGATGCTCATTCTCTCAGACAGGTGTAGTTCCACTCTGTGTGTAAGCCACATGTCTCTGCAGTTCACCAACTGGTCAAGCCAGCAACTCAGATTCAAACTTCGCCAATCGATTCTACAGTAACCCAAATCCAAGCTTGCCTAAGCTCAGTAACCCAACTGCATGAAGTTCTAAATAAAGACCAAAAAAAAAATGTAATTCAACAATCAACAACAGTCAACATACAAGAATGAATACTTGGGAAGAAATCTTACACTAAAGTTGTTCCCATGCCAGCAGCAGCACAGGTGCTCTAAGTCACCTCAAAGGCTACAGTAAGACACAGTAGCTATCTGTTAAGAATAAAACTGAGTAAGGCCTTTCCTCAAGTAAGAGGACTAGGCAAAACTCTGGACTGAAATTTGATCAGATTCTCTGCCAAATTTGCAGCAAACGGGAGAGGTCTAAGAAATTCTCACTTTAAAAAACTTCATATTTTGCACCTTCAGCACCTTATGCATCTGCCACCTATCTTCCCCACTCGTAGCCAACAAAAATCTGAAAGCTTCCAGACATTGCACCCTTTTCTGTTTACTGTAAGGGCAATACACAGCCCTATGTGCTTTGCACTCTCTTCTCCCCCATACCAACAAGTTGTGGGTCTCTGTTTTCACATAGCACTTTCACTTCTTTGGCAAGATGTCCTTTAGGGTGATAACATTTTAATTTCCCTTAGGAGAAGGAGCAAAGCCAAAAGCCAAACATCACCAAGGTGAATAAAAATCCCCACAGGCAGAGTAAGTTATATTTTAATTAACTCCTGCTAAACACACCCTCTGCTTTTGGCTTGGGAGATGGACCCCTGCGCTACAGTAACTCTTCCTAAGTACACCTTGAGGTAACAGTGCTCTCTCTGCTTCAAACAAGGGGATAAAAGTCAAATTGGTGGCTCAGATTCATCTCTATGACAGTCTGGTACAGAGTAGGAACAAGGTCTGCCTCTGTGCTCTGCTCAGATTTCAGCCTAAGCATAAACAAGCAGTTCACAGGCAGTCATTACTTGAGGCAGCCAAGAAGTTACTATACCATGTGGGTGTGGTCACAGAATCTTTCAAGGGAGGGAACCCCCCTCCAAAAAATAGAAATTGGAATAGAAGCTCAGAGCACTGCAATAGGACTATGAAAGAACAGAAATTAGGATAGGGTCAAAGGAACAATAAAATTCCCTTCCCAAATACACCAGCCAGTGAAACCAATGTGCAAAACAATGCAAAAAGTGCAAACAAAAGTTTTGTGTTCTTACTCTTTCTGATATGGCTGGAACACTATCAACAGAGGTAATTTAATAAGGCAGGCAAACGTGAAAAGCCATGTGCCTGCTTCATATTCAAAATAAAAAACAAACACAATGTGGGCACCTTATATCCAAATGCTATCTTTTAGAGGACCCTCCAGAGCCCCTTCGTTTTATACAGGTCAAGTCGAACCTTAATTGCAAATGTAAAATTAATAAATCAAAACTTAAAATAAATAAACTTCGAAATTTCAGGCAAACAGAAGAGTCTGATCACCAAAAATTTCTTTTACTTGAAAGATGGTGAGGGCAATTTTCAGAGTTACTGTTAATGCAGAGGAATACTGCTTCTTTCCCCTATATGTACTTCTTTAGATGGCCCAGAATCCAGCCTCACCCTTGTACTGGGAAGCATCATTTCACATTTCATACCTGGTTTCAAACTTGTAATGACAAGGAAAATCAAGTTTATAGCATTCTTTCATATCCAAGCATGGAATGGAGGCATGTAACAAGCACTTTCCATATGTACCCCCATACACAGACCCTGTGGTCACAAATGCTTCAGAACTAGCCAGTACAGATGAAGAAGCCCTGTATCTTAGACAAATGTTTGGTTTGTTTTTTTTTTAAAGGAGAAGCCTGGTCTGCTGCAGTATAATTTGCCTGTTCCTGGAAAACAAACAAGAACCTGTGAAAATTACTAACTCTTATAATAAAACATATAAATGGAATATACAAATTAATAATTAGAATCATACTGTGGCTCCATTCATACTGTGGTCTTCTTAAAAGTATGAGCAGAAAATTCATAGTGTTAGAAAGACAAAGAAAGCAGCTAAAAGTTATACTGCCAGTTCAGCATACCGCAGGACTCCAAGTAATGGCACTATTACAACAGTACTGCAGCCAAAGCTATCCTGGCATCCCAGGGAGGAAAAAAATAAGCAGCCCACACATAAAAACAATCATTTGTTAAGTTTCCATGAAGAACAAATGTGTACAGTACAAAAGGCACCATGGCAGCATCCTCCTCCATCTACCACCCCACCCTCAAGCAAATTGTCTTTGCACCACTCCTCTGTGCATGCTGGTGACTGTCATGGTTTCAGGATGGGCCCTCACAGTAGAACCTGTTTTTAAAAGGGCTACAGAAATCTAAGCAGCAATAGACATCAACACCACCTTAAAAAATAAACCAACGCCACCCCAGTGGAAAAACATGCCAGCAACAGGAAATTGCAACTGCAGAAGGAAGAAATCCCAGAGCCTCTAAAAATTGTAAGGGAACAGCAAGAAAATATCTCCATACGCACAACCAATTAATGAGTAAACAACCTATAAGAAACTAAGCAGTGAAAGTATTTTTGAAATTTAGTTTTACTTGCTTCATTTCTATCCCCATAACATTTTGATACTGGAATCCAGAAAGGGCTTGAATTTTCCTTCCTTTCTACCTTTTACAAGCTCGTATAGAAGTGGGCGTGTGTCAGGCAAATGAGAGAGCTTTTTCTTCTAGTTTTTAATTTTGTTGGGTTTTGTGGGTTTGGGATTTTCCTCAAAGAATTCTTACAAAGTGGAAACATTAGCTCTGAACCACTTGAAAGAGAACCCCAAGCCTTCCAGTATAAAATTCTGTTATTGATACAAAATAATATGCTGCCTACAGTCTTATTTAAAAGAGCATCCTCCTTTCAAACCTAGCAATTTGTTAGTTTCAAATAAACTTTAGGCTCAGTAACTATTCCAGTACAAAGAACCTCTCTTAGATGCTCTCACACATTTGTTGAGATTATGCATCATGTTCACTAGAATTCAAGTTTTGTCAAAGATGGCTAGTGTCTGTACTTCGCCCAAGACAAGAGAGGAAAAGAATATCTACTCATTTATCTGCCAACTGGGACTTCTCAGCTTGTGAATAAGATATGCAGGATAAGCCTACAGGGCTGCACAGAACAATTGCTTCTGTTTTGAAGAATTCTTGCAACTCAGAATAAAATTGCTAGAGGGTTATTAGGCAATTATCTCTGTATGCATCTAAACTCCACTGACACTAACCACCCAGGGAGCAGATATTGGTTCTTTTTGAGGTCCAGCCCTGCAATCCATCCCCATCACCATTTTCAGTTAAACATTTTAGATTAAAGATTCTCCAAGATACAGCTCAGCTTTACAAGTTTCTATCCCTCGTGTCCTGTTTCTAATAACTGTGGTACAGCTTTCCACAGGTCTCAGCTTGTAGAAGTAATAGATGTGAGAAGCTGAATCACAATTAATCGCATGGGTTTACAAGCACAAAAAGACCAGAAACAGCCCGTTCACAGGGTGGTATTTGCAAGCGTTTTCAAAGACTTCAGACAAGACCTCATACATAAAGCTGAGGACTTCTCCAGAAGATTCTGAACTTCATCACCTGGAAGCATACGAATCTTTTAGGAACAAACTGGTAACGAACACAGAAAGAAAACATAAAAACACAAAAGAAAAAACCAAAACAAAAACAAAACCCCAAAACAAAATAAAACAAAAAAGCAGAGCCCACACCATGTGATAACCCGAGGATCACAGTTACTTGTGTGGATGCCCTGAGCCCACAGAGCGATTTAAACAGCCTCCCCGGCTGCCCTGGAGTCAGCACGGGAACAGCGGACGCTCCGTGTGCCGGTGCCGCGCTGGCGGTGCCAGCGCAGGCGGCTCGCGGTGCGTCCCGCTGCTCCGGGCGGCCGGTGCGCAGGGACCACCGGCCGCCCTTTGTTCCGGGGACCCCCGCAGGGCCCGGTGCGGCTCC